>NW_027143239.1:0-71833 GCF_026170545.1 Melanerpes formicivorus
CTGTAAAATGCTTGATTTCGAGAGTGAGCGAAACTAATGAAAACATTGTTGGGGTAAAACCTAAAGGGAAAGACCTAGCACCAAATCCAATTTGCCATCTGATCTAACTTCTGGAGGCAGTCAAAATGATCCTTAGAATTCTTCCCTACCTTATTCCTGTGCTGAGATACAGGCTGCTCCAACCTGCTGTAAAATGCTTGATTTCGAGAGTGAGCGAAACTAATGAAAACATTGTTGGGGTAAAACCTAAAGGGAAAGACCTAGCACCAAATCCAATTTGCCATCTGATCTAACTTCTGGAGGCAGTCAAAATGATCCTTAGAATTCTTCCCTACCTTATTCCTGTGCTGAGATACAGGCTGCTCCAACCTGCTGTAAAATGCTTGATTTCGAGAGTGAGCGAAACTAATGAAAACATTGTTGGGGTAAAACCTAAAGGGAAAGACCTAGCACCAAATCCAATTTGCCATCTGATCTAACTTCTGGAGGCAGTCAAAATGATCCTTAGAATTCTTCCCTACCTTATTCCTGTGCTGAGATACAGGCTGCTCCAACCTGCTGTAAAATGCTTGATTTCGAGAGTGAGCGAAACTAATGAAAACATTGTTGGGGTAAAACCTAAAGGGAAAGACCTAGCACCAAATCCAATTTGCCATCTGATCTAACTTCTGGAGGCAGTCAAAATGATCCTTAGAATTCTTCCCTACCTTATTCCTGTGCTGAGATACAGGCTGCTCCAACCTGCTGTAAAATGCTTGATTTCGAGAGTGAGCGAAACTAATGAAAACATTGTTGGGGTAAAACCTAAAGGGAAAGACCTAGCACCAAATCCAATTTGCCATCTGATCTAACTTCTGGAGGCAGTCAAAATGATCCTTAGAATTCTTCCCTACCTTATTCCTGTGCTGAGATACAGGCTGCTCCAACCTGCTGTAAAATGCTTGATTTCGAGAGTGAGCGAAACTAATGAAAACATTGTTGGGGTAAAACCTAAAGGGAAAGACCTAGCACCAAATCCAATTTGCCATCTGATCTAACTTCTGGAGGCAGTCAAAATGATCCTTAGAATTCTTCCCTACCTTATTCCTGTGCTGAGATACAGGCTGCTCCAACCTGCTGTAAAATGCTTGATTTCGAGAGTGAGCGAAACTAATGAAAACATTGTTGGGGTAAAACCTAAAGGGAAAGACCTAGCACCAAATCCAATTTGCCATCTGATCTAACTTCTGGAGGCAGTCAAAATGATCCTTAGAATTCTTCCCTACCTTATTCCTGTGCTGAGATACAGGCTGCTCCAACCTGCTGTAAAATGCTTGATTTCGAGAGTGAGCGAAACTAATGAAAACATTGTTGGGGTAAAACCTAAAGGGAAAGACCTAGCACCAAATCCAATTTGCCATCTGATCTAACTTCTGGAGGCAGTCAAAATGAGTATTTGAATTCTTCCCTACCTTATTCCTGTGCTGAGATACAGGCTGCTCCAACCTGCTGTAAAATGCTTGATTTCGAGAGTGAGTGAAACTAATGAAAACATTGTTGGGGTAAAACCTAAAGGGAAAGACCTAGCACCAAATCCAATTTGCCATCTGATCTAACTTCTGGAGGCAGTCAAAATGATCCTTAGAATTCTTCCCTACCTTATTCCTGTGCTGAGATACAGGCTGCTCCAACCTGCTGTAAAATGCTTGATTTCGAGAGTGAGCGAAACTAATGAAAACATTGTTGAGGTAAAACCTAAAGGGAAAGACCTAGCACCAAATCCAATTTGCCATCTGATCTAACTTCTGGAGGCAGTCAAAATGAGTATTTGAATTCTTCCCTACCTTATTCCTGTGCTGAGATACAGGCTGCTCCAACCTGCTGTAAAATGCTTGATTTCGAGAGTGAGCGAAACTAATGAAGACATTGTTGAGGTAAAACCTAAAGGGAAAGACCTAGCACCAAATCCAATTTGCCATCTGATCTAACTTCTGGAGGCAGTCAAAATGATCCTTAGAATTCTTCCCTACCTTATTCCTGTGCTGAGATACAGGCTGCTCCAACCTGCTGTAAAATGCTTGATTTCGAGAGTGAGCGAAACTAATGAAAACATTGTTGGGGTAAAACCTAAAGGGAAAGACCTAGCACCAAATCCAATTTGCCATCTGATCTAACTTCTGGAGGCAGTCAAAATGAGTATTTGAATTCTTCCCTACCTTATTCCTGTGCTGAGATACAGGCTGCTCCAACCTGCTGTAAAATGCTTGATTTCGAGAGTGAGCGAAACTAATGAAAACATTGTTGGGGTAAAACCTAAAGGGAAAGACCTAGCACCAAATCCAATTTGCCATCTGATCTAACTTCTGGAGGCAGTCAAAATGAGTATTTGAATTCTTCCCTACCTTATTCCTGTGCTGAGATACAGGCTGCTCCAACCTGCTGTAAAATGCTTGATTTCGAGAGTGAGCGAAACTAATGAAAACATTGTTGGGGTAAAACCTAAAGGGAAAGACCTAGCACCAAATCCAATTGGCCATCTGATCTAACTTCTGGAGGCAGTCAAAATGATCCTTAGAATTCTTCCCTACCTTATTCCTGTGCTGAGATACAGGCTGCTCCAACCTGCTGTAAAATGCTTGATTTCGAGAGTGAGCGAAACTAATGAAAACATTGTTGGGGTAAAACCTAAAGGGAAAGACCTAGCACCAAATCCAATTTGCCATCTGATCTAACTTCTGGAGGCAGTCAAAATGATCCTTAGAATTCTTCCCTACCTTATTCCTGTGCTGAGATACAGGCTGCTCCAACCTGCTGTAAAATGCTTGATTTCGAGAGTGAGCGAAACTAATGAAAACATTGTTGGGGTAAAACCTAAAGGGAAAGACCTAGCACCAAATCCAATTTGCCATCTGATCTAACTTCTGGAGGCAGTCAAAATGATCCTTAGAATTCTTCCCTACCTTATTCCTGTGCTGAGATACAGGCTGCTCCAACCTGCTGTAAAATGCTTGATTTCGAGAGTGAGCGAAACTAATGAAAACATTGTTGGGGTAAAACCTAAAGGGAAAGACCTAGCACCAAATCCAATTGGCCATCTGATCTAACTTCTGGAGGCAGTCAAAATGATCCTTAGAATTCTTCCCTACCTTATTCCTGTGCTGAGATACAGGCTGCTCCAACCTGCTGTAAAATGCTTGATTTCGAGAGTGAGCGAAACTAATGAAAACATTGTTGGGGTAAAACCTAAAGGGAAAGACCTAGCACCAAATCCAATTGGCCATCTGATCTAACTTCTGGAGGCAGTCAAAATGATCCTTAGAATTCTTCCCTACCTTATTCCTGTGCTGAGATACAGGCTGCTCCAACCTGCTGTAAAATGCTTGATTTCGAGAGTGAGCGAAACTAATGAAAACATTGTTGGGGTAAAACCTAAAGGGAAAGACCTAGCACCAAATCCAATTTGCCATCTGATCTAACTTCTGGAGGCAGTCAAAATGAGTATTTGAATTCTTCCCTACCTTATTCCTGTGCTGAGATACAGGCTGCTCCAACCTGCTGTAAAATGCTTGATTTCGAGAGTGAGCGAAACTAATGAAAACATTGTTGGGGTAAAACCTAAAGGGAAAGACCTAGCACCAAATCCATATGGCCATCTGATCAGTCAAAATGATCCTTAGAATTCTTCCCTACCTTATTCCTGTGCTGAGATACAGGCTGCTCCAACCTGCTGTAAAATGCTTGATTTCGAGAGTGAGCGAAACTAATGAAAACATTGTTGGGGTAAAACCTAAAGGGAAAGACCTAGCACCAAATCCAATTTGCCATCTGATCTAACTTCTGGAGGCAGTCAAAATGATCCTTAGAATTCTTCCCTACCTTATTCCTGTGCTGAGATACAGGCTGCTCCAACCTGCTGTAAAATGCTTGATTTCGAGAGTGAGCGAAACTAATGAAAACATTGTTGGGGTAAAACCTAAAGGGAAAGACCTAGCACCAAATCCAATTTGCCATCTGATCTAACTTCTGGAGGCAGTCAAAATGATCCTTAGAATTCTTCCCTACCTTATTCCTGTGCTGAGATACAGGCTGCTCCAACCTGCTGTAAAATGCTTGATTTCGAGAGTGAGCGAAACTAATGAAAACATTGTTGGGGTAAAACCTAAAGGGAAAGACCTAGCACCAAATCCAATTTGCCATCTGATCTAACTTCTGGAGGCAGTCAAAATGATCCTTAGAATTCTTCCCTACCTTATTCCTGTGCTGAGATACAGGCTGCTCCAACCTGCTGTAAAATGCTTGATTTCGAGAGTGAGCGAAACTAATGAAAACATTGTTGGGGTAAAACCTAAAGGGAAAGACCTAGCACCAAATCCAATTTGCCATCTGATCTAACTTCTGGAGGCAGTCAAAATGATCCTTAGAATTCTTCCCTACCTTATTCCTGTGCTGAGATACAGGCTGCTCCAACCTGCTGTAAAATGCTTGATTTCGAGAGTGAGCGAAACTAATGAAAACATTGTTGGGGTAAAACCTAAAGGGAAAGACCTAGCACCAAATCCAATTGGCCATCTGATCTAACTTCTGGAGGCAGTCAAAATGATCCTTAGAATTCTTCCCTACCTTATTCCTGTGCTGAGATACAGGCTGCTCCAACCTGCTGTAAAATGCTTGATTTCGAGAGTGAGCGAAACTAATGAAAACATTGTTGGGGTAAAACCTAAAGGGAAAGACCTAGCACCAAATCCAATTTGCCATCTGATCTAACTTCTGGAGGCAGTCAAAATGATCCTTAGAATTCTTCCCTACCTTATTCCTGTGCTGAGATACAGGCTGCTCCAACCTGCTGTAAAATGCTTGATTTCGAGAGTGAGCGAAACTAATGAAAACATTGTTGGGGTAAAACCTAAAGGGAAAGACCTAGCACCAAATCCAATTTGCCATCTGATCTAACTTCTGGAGGCAGTCAAAATGATCCTTAGAATTCTTCCCTACCTTATTCCTGTGCTGAGATACAGGCTGCTCCAACCTGCTGTAAAATGCTTGATTTCGAGAGTGAGCGAAACTAATGAAAACATTGTTGGGGTAAAACCTAAAGGGAAAGACCTAGCACCAAATCCAATTTGCCATCTGATCTAACTTCTGGAGGCAGTCAAAATGATCCTTAGAATTCTTCCCTACCTTATTCCTGTGCTGAGATACAGGCTGCTCCAACCTGCTGTAAAATGCTTGATTTTGAGAGTGAGCGAAACTAATGAAAACATTGTTGGGGTAAAACCTAATGGGAAAGACCTAGCACCAAATCCAATTTGCCATCTGATCTAACTTCTGGAGGCAGTCAAAATGATCCTTAGAATTCTTCCCTACCTTATTCCTGTGCTGAGATACAGGCTGCTCCAACCTGCTGTAAAATGCTTGATTTCGAGAGTGAGCGAAACTAATGAAAACATTGTTGGGGTAAAACCTAAAGGGAAAGACCTAGCACCAAATCCAATTTGCCATCTGATCTAACTTCTGGAGGCAGTCAAAATGATCCTTAGAATTCTTCCCTACCTTATTCCTGTGCTGAGATACAGGCTGCTCCAACCTGCTGTAAAATGCTTGATTTTGAGAGTGAGCGAAACTAATGAAAACATTGTTGGGGTAAAACCTAAAGGGAAAGACCTAGCACCAAATCCAATTTGCCATCTGATCTAACTTCTGGAGGCAGTCAAAATGATCCTTAGAATTCTTCCCTACCTTATTCCTGTGCTGAGATACAGGCTGCTCCAACCTGCTGTAAAATGCTTGATTTCGAGAGTGAGCGAAACTAATGAAAACATTGTTGGGGTAAAACCTAAAGGGAAAGACCTAGCACCAAATCCAATTGGCCATCTGATCTAACTTCTGGAGGCAGTCAAAATGATCCTTAGAATTCTTCCCTACCTTATTCCTGTGCTGAGATACAGGCTGCTCCAACCTGCTGTAAAATGCTTGATTTCGAGAGTGAGCGAAACTAATGAAAACATTGTTGGGGTAAAAACCTAAAGGGAAAGACCTAGCACCAAATCCAATTTGCCATCTGATCTAACTTCTGGAGGCAGTCAAAATGATCCTTAGAATTCTTCCCTACCTTATTCCTGTGCTGAGATACAGGCTGCTCCAACCTGCTGTAAAATGCTTGATTTCGAGAGTGAGCGAAACTAATGAAAACATTGTTGGGGTAAAACCTAAAGGGAAAGACCTAGCACCAAATCCAATTTGCCATCTGATCTAACTTCTGGAGGCAGTCAAATGATCCTTAGAATTCTTCCCTACCTTATTCCTGTGCTGAGATACAGGCTGCTCCAACCTGCTGTAAAATGCTTGATTTCGAGAGTGGAGCGAAACTAATGAAAACATTGTTGGGGTAAAACCTAAAGGGAAAGACCTAGCACCAAATCCAATTTGCCATCTGATCTAACTTCTGGAGGCAGTCAAAATGATCCTTAGAATTCTTCCCTACCTTATTCCTGTGCTTGAGATACAGGCTGCTCCAACCTGCTGTAAAATGCTTGATTTTGAGAGTGAGCGAAACTAATGAAAACATTGTTGGGGTAAAAGCTAAAGGGAAAGACCTAGCACCAAATCCAATTTGCCATCTGATCTAACTTCTGGAGGCAGTCAAAATGATCCTTAGAATTCTTCCCTACCTTATTCCTGTGCTGAGATACAGGCTGCTCCAACCTGCTGTAAAATGCTTGATTTCGAGAGGTGAGCGAAACTAATGAAAACATTGTTGGGGTAAAAGCTAAAGGGAAAGACCTAGCACCAAATCCAATTTGCCATCTGATCTAACTTCTGGAGGCAGTCAAAATGATCCTTAGAATTCTTCCCTACCTTATTCCTGTGCTGAGATACAGGCTGCTCCAACCTGCTGTAAAATGCTTGATTTCGAGAGTGAGCGAAACTAATGAAAACATTGTTGGGGTAAAACCTAAAGGGAAAGACCTAGCACCAAATCCAATTTGCCATCTGATCTAACTTCTGGAGGCAGTCAAAATGATCCTTAGAATTCTTCCCTACCTTATTCCTGTGCTGAGATACAGGCTGCTCCAACCTGCTGTAAAATGCTTGATTTCGAGAGTGAGCGAAACTAATGAAAACATTGTTGGGGTAAAACCTAAAGGGAAAGACCTAGCACCAAATCCAATTTTGCCATCTGATCTAACTTCTGGAGGCAGTCAAAATGATCCTTAGAATTCTTCCCTACCTTATTCCTGTGCTGAGATACAGGCTGCTCCAACCTGCTGTAAAATGCTTGATTTCGAGAGTGAGCGAAACTAATGAAAACATTGTTGGGGTAAAACCTAAAGGGAAAGACCTAGCACCAAATCCAATTTGCCATCTGATCTAACTTCTGGAGGCAGTCAAAATGATCCTTAGAATTCTTCCCTACCTTATTCCTGTGCTGAGATACAGGCTGCTCCAACCTGCTGTAAAATGCTTGATTTCGAGAGTGAGCGAAACTAATGAAAACATTGTTGGGGTAAAACCTAAAGGGAAAGACCTAGCACCAAATCCAATTTGCCATCTGATCTAACTTCTGGAGGCAGTCAAAATGATCCTTAGAATTCTTCCCTACCTTATTCCTGTGCTGAGATACAGGCTGCTCCAACCTGCTGTAAAATGCTTGATTTCGAGAGTGAGCGAAACTAATGAAACATTGTTGGGGTAAAACCTAAAGGGAAAGACCTAGCACCAAATCCAATTTGCCATCTGATCTAACTTCTGGAGGCAGTCAAAATGATCCTTAGAATTCTTCCCTACCTTATTCCTGTGCTGAGATACAGGCTGCTCCAACCTGCTGTAAAAATGCTTGATTTCGAGAGTGAGCGAAACTAATGAAAACATTGTTGGGGTAAAACCTAAAGGGAAAGACCTAGCACCAAATCCAATTTGCCATCTGATCTAACTTCTGGAGGCAGTCAAAATGATCCTTAGAATTCTTCCCTACCTTATTCCTGTGCTGAGATACAGGCTGCTCCAACCTGCTGTAAAATGCTTGATTTCGAGAGTGAGCGAAACTAATGAAAACATTGTTGGGGTAAAACCTAAAGGGAAAGACCTAGCACCAAATCCAATTTGCCATCTGATCTAACTTCTGGAGGCAGTCAAAATGATCCTTAGAATTCTTCCCTACCTTATTCCTGTGCTGAGATACAGGCTGCTCCAACCTGCTGTAAAATGCTTGATTTCGAGAGTGAGCGAAACTAATGAAAACATTGTTGGGGTAAAACCTAAAGGGAAAGACCTAGCACCAAATCCAATTTGCCATCTGATCTAACTTCTGGAGGCAGTCAAAATGATCCTTAGAATTCTTCCCTACCTTATTCCTGGGCTGAGATACAGGCTGCTCCAACCTGCTGTAAAATGCTTGATTTCGAGAGTGAGCGAAACTAATGAAAACATTGTTGGGGTAAAACCTAAAGGGGAAAGACCTAGCACCAAATCCAATTTGCCATCTGATCTAACTTCTGGAGGCAGTCAAAATGATCCTTAGAATTCTTCCCTACCTTATTCCTGTGCTGAGATACAGGCTGCTCCAACCTGCTGTAAAATGCTTGATTTCGAGAGTGAGCGAAACTAATGAAAAACATTGTTGGGGTAAAACCTAAAGGGAAAGACCTAGCACCAATCCAATTTGCCATCTGATCTAACTTCTGGAGGCAGTCAAAATGATCCTTAGAATTCTTCCCCTACCTTATTCCTGTGCTGAGATACAGGCTGCTCCAACCTGCTGTAAAATGCTTGATTTCGAGAGTGAGCGAAACTAATGAAAACATTGTTGGGGTAAAACCTAAAGGGAAAGACCTAGCACCAAATCCAATTTGCCATCTGATCTAACTTCTGGAGGCAGTCAAAATGATCCTTAGAATTCTTCCCTACCTTATTCCTGTGCTGAGATACAGGCTGCTCCAACCTGCTGTAAAATGCTTGATTTCGAGAGTGAGCGAAAACTAATGAAAACATTGTTGGGGGTAAAACCTAAAGGGAAAGACCTAGCACCAAATCCAATTTGCCATCTGATCTAACTTCTGGAGGCAGTCAAAATGATCCTTAGAATTCTTCCCTACCTTATTCCTGTGCTGAGATACAGGCTGCTCCAACCTGCTGTAAAATGCTTGATTTCGAGAGTGAGCGAAACTAATGAAAACATTGTTGGGGTAAAACCTAAAGGGAAAGACCTAGCACCAAATCCAATTTGCCATCTGATCTAACTTCTGGAGGCAGTCAAAATGAGTATTTGAATTCTTCCCTACCTTATTCCTGTGCTGAGATACAGGCTGCTCCAACCTGCTGTAAAAATGCTTGATTTCGAGAGTGAGCGAAACTAATGAAAACATTGTTGGGGTAAAACCTAAAGGGAAAGACCTAGCACCAAATCCAATTTGCCATCTGATCTAACTTCTGGAGGCAGTCAAAATGATCCTTAGAATTCTTCCCCTACCTTATTCCTGTGGCTGAGATACAGGCTGCTCCAACCTGCTGTAAAATGCTTGATTTTGAGAGTGAGCGAAACTAATGAAAAACATTGTTGGGGTAAAACCTAAAGGGAAAGACCTAGCACCAAATCCAATTTGCCATCTGATCTAACTTCTGGAGGCAGTCAAAATGATCCTTAGAATTCTTCCCTACCTTATTCCTGTGCTGAGATACAGGCTGCTCCAACCTGCTGTAAAATGCTTGATTTCGAGAGTGAGCGAAACTAATGAAAACATTGTTGGGGTAAAACCTAAAGGGAAAGACCTAGCACCAAATCCAATTTGCCATCTGATCTAACTTCTGGAGGCAGTCAAAATGATCCTTAGAATTCTTCCCTACCTTATTCCTGTGCTGAGATACAGGCTGCTCCAACCTGCTGTAAAATGCTTGCTTTCGAGAGTGAGCGAAACTAATGAAAACATTGTTGGGGTAAAACCTAAAGGGAAAGACCTAGCACCAAATCCAATTTGCCATCTGATCTAACTTCTGGAGGCAGTCAAAATGAGTATTTGAATTCTTCCCTACCTTATTCCTGTGCTGAGATACAGGCTGCTCCAACCTGCTGTAAAATGCTTGATTTCGAGAGTGAGCGAAACTAATGAAAACATTGTTGGGGTAAAACCTAAAGGGAAAGACCTAGCACCAAATCCAATTTGCCATCTGATCTAACTTCTGGAGGCAGTCAAAATGATCCTTAGAATTCTTCCCTACCTTATTCCTGTGCTGAGATACAGGCTGCTCCAACCTGCTGTAAAATGCTTGATTTCGAGAGTGAGCGAAACTAATGAAAACATTGTTGGGGTAAAACCTAAAGGGAAAGACCTAGCACCAAATCCAATTTGCCATCTGATCTAACTTCTGGAGGCAGTCAAAATGATCCTTAGAATTCTTCCCTACCTTATTCCTGTGCTGAGATACAGGCTGCTCCAACCTGCTGTAAAATGCTTGATTTCGAGAGTGAGCGAAACTAATGAAAACATTGTTGGGGTAAAACCTAAAGGGAAAGACCTAGCACCAAATCCAATTTGCCATCTGATCTAACTTCTGGAGGCAGTCAAAATGATCCTTAGAATTCTTCCCTACCTTATTCCTGTGCTGAGATACAGGCTGCTCCAACCTGCTGTAAAATGCTTGATTTCGAGAGTGAGGCGAAACTAATGAAAACATTGTTGGGGTAAAACCTAAAGGGAAAGACCTAGCACCAAATCCAATTTGCCATCTGATCTAACTTCTGGAGGCAGTCAAAATGATCCTTAGAATTCTTCCCTACCTTATTCCTGTGCTGAGATACAGGCTGCTCCAACCTGCTGTAAAATGCTTGATTTCGAGAGTGAGCGAAACTAATGAAAACATTGTTGGGGTAAAACCTAAAGGGAAAGACCTAGCACCAAATCCAATTGGCCATCTGATCTAACTTCTGGAGGCAGTCAAAATGAGTATTTGAATTCTTCCCTACCTTATTCCTGTGCTGAGATACAGGCTGCTCCAACCTGCTGTAAAATGCTTGATTTCGAGAGTGAGCGAAACTAATGAAAACATTGTTGGGGTAAAACCTAAAGGGAAAGACCTAGCACCAAATCCAATTTGCCATCTGATCTAACTTCTGGAGGCAGTCAAAATGATCCTTAGAATTCTTCCCTACCTTATTCCTGGGCTGAGATACAGGCTGCTCCAACCTGCTGTAAAATGCTTGATTTTGAGAGTGAGCGAAACTAATGAAAACATTGTTGGGGTAAAACCTAAAGGGAAAGACCTAGCACCAAATCCAATTTGCCATCTGATCTAACTTCTGGTGGCAGTCAAAATGAGTATTTGAATTCTTCCCTACCTTATTCCTGTGCTGAGATACAGGCTGCTCCAACCTGCTGTAAAATGCTTGATTTTGAGAGTGAGCGAAACTAATGAAAACATTGTTGGGGTAAAACCTAAAGGGAAAGACCTAGCACCAAATCCAATTTGCCATCTGATCTAACTTCTGGAGGCAGTCAAAATGATCCTTAGAATTCTTCCCTACCTTATTCCTGTGCTGAGATACAGGCTGCTCCAACCTGCTGTAAAATGCTTGATTTCGAGAGTGAGCGAAACTAATGAAAACATTGTTGGGGGTAAAACCTAAAGGGAAAGACCTAGCACCAAATCCAATTTGCCATCTGATCTAACTTCTGGAGGCAGTCAAAATGAGTATTTGAATTCTTCCCTACCTTATTCCTGTGCTGAGATACAGGCCTGCTCCAACCTGCTGTAAAATGCTTGATTTCGAGAGTGAGCGAAACTAATGAAAACATTGTTGGGGTAAAACCTAAAGGGAAAGACCTAGCACCAAATCCAATTTGCCATCTGATCTAACTTCTGGAGGCAGTCAAAATGATCCTTAGAATTCTTCCCTACCTTATTCCTGTGCTGAGATACAGGGCTGCTCCAACCTGCTGTAAAATGCTTGATTTCGAGAGTGAGCGAAACTAATGAAAACATTGTTGGGGTAAAACCTAAAGGGAAAGACCTAGCACCAAATCCAATTTGCCATCTGATCTAACTTCTGGAGGCAGTCAAAATGATCCTTAGAATTCTTACCTACCTTATTCCTGTGCTGAGATACAGGCTGCTCCAACCTGCTGTAAAATGCTTGATTTCGTGAGTGAGCGAAACTAATGAAAACATTGTTGGGGTAAAACCTAAAGGGAAAGACCTAGCACCAAATCCAATTTGCCATCTGATCTAACTTCTGGAGGGCAGTCAAAATGAGTATTTGAATTCTTCCCTACCTTATTCCTGTGCTGAGATACAGGCTGCTCCAACCTGCTGTAAAATGCTTGATTTCGAGAGTGAGCGAAACTAATGAAAACATTGTTGGGGTAAAACCTAAAGGGAAAGACCTAGCACCAAATCCAATTTGCCATCTGATCTAACTTCTGGAGGCAGTCAAAATGAGTATTTGAATTCTTCCCTACCTTATTCCTGTGCTGAGATACAGGCTGCTCCAACCTGCTGTAAAATGCTTGATTTTGAGAGTGAGCGAAACTAATGAAAACATTGTTGGGGTAAAACCTAAAGGGAAAGACCTAGCACCAAATCCAATTTGCCATCTGATCTAACTTCTGGAGGCAGTCAAAATGATCCTTAGAATTCTTCCCTACCTTATTCCTGTGCTGAGATACAGGCTGCTCCAACCTGCTGTAAAATGCTTGATTTCGAGAGTGAGCGAAACTAATGAAAACATTGTTGGGGTAAAACCTAAAGGGAAAGACCTAGCACCAAATCCAATTTGCCATCTGATCTAACTTCTGGAGGCAGTCAAAATGATCCTTAGAATTCTTCCCTACCTTATTCCTGTGCTGAGATACAGGCTGCTCCAACCTGCTGTAAAATGCTTGATTTCGAGAGTGAGCGAAACTAATGAAAACATTGTTGGGGTAAAACCTAAAGGGAAAGACCTAGCACCAAATAATCCAATTTGCCATCTGATCTAACTTCTGGAGGCAGTCAAAATGATCCTTAGAATTCTTCCCTACCTTATTCCTGTGCTGAGATACAGGCTGCTCCAACCTGCTGTAAAATGCTTGATTTCGAGAGTGAGCGAAACTAATGAAAACATTGTTGGGGTAAAACCTAAAGGGAAAGACCTAGCACCAAATCCAATTGGCCATCTGATCTAACTTCTGGAGGCAGTCAAAATGATCCTTAGAATTCTTCCCTACCTTATTCCTGGGCTGAGATACAGGCTGCTCCAACCTGCTGTAAAATGCTTGATTTCGAGAGTGAGCGAAACTAATGAAAACATTGTTGGGGTAAAACCTAAAGGGAAAGACCTAGCACCAAATCCAATTGGCCATCTGATCTAACTTCTGGAGGCAGTCAAAATGATCCTTAGAATTCTTCCCTACCTTATTCCTGTGCTGAGATACAGGCTGCTCCAACCTGCTGTAAAATGCTTGATTTCGAGAGTGAGCGAAACTAATGAAAACATTGTTGGGGTAAAACCTAAAGGGAAAGACCTAGCACCAAATCCAATTTGCCATCTGATCTAACTTCTGGAGGCAGTCAAAATGAGTATTTGAATTCTTCCCTACCTTATTCCTGAGCTGAGATACAGGCTGCTCCAACCTGCTGTAAAATGCTTGATTTCGAGAGTGAGCGAAACTAATGAAAACATTGTTGGGGTAAAACCTAAAGGGAAAGACCTAGCACCAAATCCAATTTGCCATCTGATCTAACTTCTGGAGGCAGTCAAAATGAGTATTTGAATTCTTCCCTACCTTATTCCTGTGCTGAGATACAGGCTGCTCCAACCTGCTGTAAAATGCTTGATTTTGAGAGTGAGCGAAACTAATGAAAACATTGTTGGGGTAAAACCTAAAGGGAAAGACCTAGCACCAAATCCAATTTGCCATCTGATCTAACTTCTGGAGGCAGTCAAAATGATCCTTAGAATTCTTCCCTACCTTATTCCTGTGCTGAGATACAGGCTGCTCCAACCTGCTGTAAAATGCTTGATTTCGAGAGTGAGCGAAACTAATGAAAACATTGTTGGGGTAAAACCTAAAGGGAAAGACCTAGCACCAAATCCAATTTGCCATCTGATCTAACTTCTGGAGGCAGTCAAAATGATCCTTAGAATTCTTCCCTACCTTATTCCTGTGCTGAGATACAGGCTGCTCCAACCTGCTGTAAAATGCTTGATTTCGAGAGTGAGCGAAACTAATGAAAACATTGTTGGGGTAAAACCTAAAGGGAAAGACCTAGCACCAAATCCAATTTGCCATCTGATCTAACTTCTGGAGGCAGTCAAAATGATCCTTAGAATTCTTCCCTACCTTATTCCTGTGCTGAGATACAGGCTGCTCCAACCTGCTGTAAAATGCTTGATTTCGAGAGTGAGCGAAACTAATGAAAACATTGTTGGGGTAAAACCTAAAGGGAAAGACCTAGCACCAAATCCAATTGGCCATCTGATCTAACTTCTGGAGGCAGTCAAAATGATCCTTAGAATTCTTCCCTACCTTATTCCTGTGCTGAGATACAGGCTGCTCCAACCTGCTGTAAAATGCTTGATTTCGAGAGTGAGCGAAACTAATGAAAACATTGTTGGGGTAAAACCTAAAGGGAAAGACCTAGCACCAAATCCAATTGGCCATCTGATCTAACTTCTGGAGGCAGTCAAAATGATCCTTAGAATTCTTCCCTACCTTATTCCTGTGCTGAGATACAGGCTGCTCCAACCTGCTGTAAAATGCTTGATTTCGAGAGTGAGCGAAACTAATGAAAACATTGTTGGGGTAAAACCTAAAGGGAAAGACCTAGCACCAAATCCAATTTGCCATCTGATCTAACTTCTGGAGGCAGTCAAAATGATCCTTAGAATTCTTCCCTACCTTATTCCTGGGCTGAGATACAGGCTGCTCCAACCTGCTGTAAAATGCTTGATTTCGAGAGTGAGCGAAACTAATGAAAACATTGTTGGGGTAAAACCTAAAGGGAAAGACCTAGCACCAAATCCAATTGGCCATCTGATCTAACTTCTGGAGGCAGTCAAAATGATCCTTAGAATTCTTCCCTACCTTATTCCTGTGCTGAGATACAGGCTGCTCCAACCTGCTGTAAAATGCTTGATTTCGAGAGTGAGCGAAACTAATGAAAACATTGTTGGGGTAAAACCTAAAGGGAAAGACCTAGCACCAAATCCAATTTGCCATCTGATCTAACTTCTGGAGGCAGTCAAAATGATCCTTAGAATTCTTCCCCTACCTTATTCCTGTGCTGAGATACAGGCTGCTCCAACCTGCTGTAAAATGCTTGATTTCGAGAGTGAGCGAAACTAATGAAAACATTGTTGGGGTAAAACCTAAAGGGAAAGACCTAGCACCAAATCCAATTTGCCATCTGATCTAACTTCTGGAGGCAGTCAAAATGATCCTTAGAATTCTTCCCTACCTTATTCCTGTGCTGAGATACAGGCTGCTCCAACCTGCTGTAAAATGCTTGATTTCGAGAGTGAGCGAAACTAATGAAAACATTGTTGGGGTAAAACCTAAAGGGAAAGACCTAGCACCAAATCCAATTTGCCATCTGATCTAACTTCTGGAGGCAGTCAAAATGATCCTTAGAATTCTTCCCTACCTTATTCCTGTGCTGAGATACAGGCTGCTCCAACCTGCTGTAAAATGCTTGATTTCGAGAGTGAGCGAAACTAATGAAAACATTGTTGGGGTAAAACCTAAAGGGAAAGACCTAGCACCAAATCCAATTTGCCATCTGATCTAACTTCTGGAGGCAGTCAAAATGAGTATTTGAATTCTTCCCTACCTTATTCCTGTGCTGAGATACAGGCTGCTCCAACCTGCTGTAAAATGCTTGATTTCGAGAGTGAGCGAAACTAATGAAAACATTGTTGGGGTAAAACCTAAAGGGAAAGACCTAGCACCAAATCCAATTTGCCATCTGATCTAACTTCTGGAGGCAGTCAAAATGATCCTTAGAATTCTTCCCTACCTTATTCCTGTGCTGAGATACAGGCTGCTCCAACCTGCTGTAAAATGCTTGATTTCGAGAGTGAGCGAAACTAATGAAAACATTGTTGGGGTAAAACCTAAAGGGAAAGACCTAGCACCAAATCCAATTTGCCATCTGATCTAACTTCTGGAGGCAGTCAAAATGATCCTTAGAATTCTTCCCTACCTTATTCCTGTGCTGAGATACAGGCTGCTCCAACCTGCTGTAAAATGCTTGATTTCGAGAGTGAGCGAAACTAATGAAAACATTGTTGGGGTAAAACCTAAAGGGAAAGACCTAGCACCAAATCCAATTTGCCATCTGATCTAACTTCTGGAGGCAGTCAAAATGATCCTTAGAATTCTTCCCTACCTTATTCCTGTGCTGAGATACAGGCTGCTCCAACCTGCTGTAAAATGCTTGCTTTCGAGAGTGAGCGAAACTAATGAAAACATTGTTGGGGTAAAACCTAAAGGGAAAGACCTAGCACCAAATCCAATTTGCCATCTGATCTAACTTCTGGAGGCAGTCAAAATGAGTATTTGAATTCTTCCCTACCTTATTCCTGTGCTGAGATACAGGCTGCTCCAACCTGCTGTAAAATGCTTGATTTTGAGAGTGAGCGAAACTAATGAAAACATTGTTGGGGTAAAACCTAAAGGGAAAGACCTAGCACCAAATCCAATTTGCCATCTGATCTAACTTCTGGAGGCAGTCAAAATGATCCTTAGAATTCTTCCCTACCTTATTCCTGTGCTGAGATACAGGCTGCTCCAACCTGCTGTAAAATGCTTGATTTCGAGAGTGAGCGAAACTAATGAAAACATTGTTGGGGTAAAACCTAAAGGGAAAGACCTAGCACCAAATCCAATTTGCCATCTGATCTAACTTCTGGAGGCAGTCAAAATGATCCTTAGAATTCTTCCCTACCTTATTCCTGTGCTGAGATACAGGCTGCTCCAACCTGCTGTAAAATGCTTGATTTCGAGAGTGAGCGAAACTAATGAAAACATTGTTGGGGTAAAACCTAAAGGGAAAGACCTAGCACCAAATCCAATTTGCCATCTGATCTAACTTCTGGAGGCAGTCAAAATGAGTATTTGAATTCTTCCCTACCTTATTCCTGTGCTGAGATACAGGCTGCTCCAACCTGCTGTAAAATGCTTGATTTCGAGAGTGAGCGAAACTAATGAAAACATTGTTGGGGTAAAACCTAAAGGGAAAGACCTAGCACCAAATCCAATTTGCCATCTGATCTAACTTCTGGAGGCAGTCAAAATGAGTATTTGAATTCTTCCCTACCTTATTCCTGTGCTGAGATACAGGCTGCTCCAACCTGCTGTAAAATGCTTGATTTCGAGAGTGAGCGAAACTAATGAAAACATTGTTGGGGTAAAACCTAAAGGGAAAGACCTAGCACCAAATCCAATTTGCCATCTGATCTAACTTCTGGAGGCAGTCAAAATGATCCTTAGAATTCTTCCCTACCTTATTCCTGTGCTGAGATACAGGCTGCTCCAACCTGCTGTAAAATGCTTGATTTCGAGAGTGAGCGAAACTAATGAAAACATTGTTGGGGTAAAACCTAAAGGGAAAGACCTAGCACCAAATCCAATTTGCCATCTGATCTAACTTCTGGAGGCAGTCAAAATGATCCTTAGAATTCTTCCCTACCTTATTCCTGTGCTGAGATACAGGCTGCTCCAACCTGCTGTAAAATGCTTGATTTCGAGAGTGAGCGAAACTAATGAAAACATTGTTGGGGTAAAACCTAAAGGGAAAGACCTAGCACCAAATCCAATTTGCCATCTGATCTAACTTCTGGAGGCAGTCAAAATGAGTATTTGAATTCTTCCCTACCTTATTCCTGTGCTGAGATACAGGCTGCTCCAACCTGCTGTAAAATGCTTGATTTCGAGAGTGAGCGAAACTAATGAAAACATTGTTGGGGTAAAACCTAAAGGGAAAGACCTAGCACCAAATCCAATTTGCCATCTGATCTAACTTCTGGAGGCAGTCAAAATGATCCTTAGAATTCTTCCCTACCTTATTCCTGGGCTGAGATACAGGCTGCTCCAACCTGCTGTAAAATGCTTGATTTTGAGAGTGAGCGAAACTAATGAAAACATTGTTGGGGTAAAACCTAAAGGGAAAGACCTAGCACCAAATCCAATTTGCCATCTGATCTAACTTCTGGAGGCAGTCAAAATGAGTATTTGAATTCTTCCCTACCTTATTCCTGTGCTGAGATACAGGCTGCTCCAACCTGCTGTAAAATGCTTGATTTTGAGAGTGAGCGAAACTAATGAAAACATTGTTGGGGTAAAACCTAAAGGGAAAGACCTAGCACCAAATCCAATTTGCCATCTGATCTAACTTCTGGAGGCAGTCAAAATGATCCTTAGAATTCTTCCCTACCTTATTCCTGTGCTGAGATACAGGCTGCTCCAACCTGCTGTAAAATGCTTGATTTCGAGAGTGAGCGAAACTAATGAAAACATTGTTGGGGTAAAACCTAAAGGGAAAGACCTAGCACCAAATCCAATTGGCCATCTGATCTAACTTCTGGAGGCAGTCAAAATGATCCTTAGAATTCTTCCCTACCTTATTCCTGTGCTGAGATACAGGCTGCTCCAACCTGCTGTAAAATGCTTGATTTCGAGAGTGAGCGAAACTAATGAAAACATTGTTGGGGTAAAACCTAAAGGGAAAGACCTAGCACCAAATCCAATTTGCCATCTGATCTAACTTCTGGAGGCAGTCAAAATGATCCTTAGAATTCTTCCCTACCTTATTCCTGTGCTGAGATACAGGCTGCTCCAACCTGCTGTAAAATGCTTGATTTCGAGAGTGAGCGAAACTAATGAAAACATTGTTGGGGTAAAACCTAAAGGGAAAGACCTAGCACCAAATCCAATTTGCCATCTGATCTAACTTCTGGAGGCAGTCAAAATGAGTATTTGAATTCTTCCCTACCTTATTCCTGTGCTGAGATACAGGCTGCTCCAACCTGCTGTAAAATGCTTGATTTCGAGAGTGAGCGAAACTAATGAAAACATTGTTGGGGTAAAACCTAAAGGGAAAGACCTAGCACCAAATCCAATTTGCCATCTGATCTAACTTCTGGAGGCAGTCAAAATGATCCTTAGAATTCTTCCCTACCTTATTCCTGTGCTGAGATACAGGCTGCTCCAACCTGCTGTAAAATGCTTGATTTCGAGAGTGAGCGAAACTAATGAAAACATTGTTGGGGTAAAACCTAAAGGGAAAGACCTAGCACCAAATCCAATTTGCCATCTGATCTAACTTCTGGAGGCAGTCAAAATGAGTATTTGAATTCTTCCCTACCTTATTCCTGTGCTGAGATACAGGCTGCTCCAACCTGCTGTAAAATGCTTGATTTCGAGAGTGAGCGAAACTAATGAAAACATTGTTGGGGTAAAACCTAAAGGGAAAGACCTAGCACCAAATCCAATTGGCCATCTGATCTAACTTCTGGAGGCAGTCAAAATGATCCTTAGAATTCTTCCCTACCTTATTCCTGTGCTGAGATACAGGCTGCTCCAACCTGCTGTAAAATGCTTGATTTCGAGAGTGAGCGAAACTAATGAAAACGTTGGGGTAAAACCTAAAGGGAAAGACCTAGCACCAAATCCAATTTGCCATCTGATCTAACTTCTGGAGGCAGTCAAAATGATCCTTAGAATTCTTCCCTACCTTATTCCTGTGCTGAGATACAGGCTGCTCCAACCTGCTGTAAAATGCTTGATTTCGAGAGTGAGCGAAACTAATGAAAACATTGTTGGGGTAAAACCTAAAGGGAAAGACCTAGCACCAAATCCAATTTGCCATCTGATCTAACTTCTGGAGGCAGTCAAAATGATCCTTAGAATTCTTCCCTACCTTATTCCTGTGCTGAGATACAGGCTGCTCCAACCTGCTGTAAAATGCTTGATTTCGAGAGTGAGCGAAACTAATGAAAACATTGTTGGGGTAAAACCTAAAGGGAAAGACCTAGCACCAAATCCAATTTGCCATCTGATCTAACTTCTGGAGGCAGTCAAAATGATCCTTAGAATTCTTCCCTACCTTATTCCTGTGCTGAGATACAGGCTGCTCCAACCTGCTGTAAAATGCTTGATTTCGAGAGTGAGCGAAACTAATGAAAACATTGTTGGGGTAAAACCTAAAGGGAAAGACCTAGCACCAAATCCAATTTGCCATCTGATCTAACTTCTGGAGGCAGTCAAAATGATCCTTAGAATTCTTCCCTACCTTATTCCTGTGCTGAGATACAGGCTGCTCCAACCTGCTGTAAAATGCTTGATTTCGAGAGTGAGCGAAACTAATGAAAACATTGTTGGGGTAAAACCTAAAGGGAAAGACCTAGCACCAAATCCAATTTGCCATCTGATCTAACTTCTGGAGGCAGTCAAAATGATCCTTAGAATTCTTCCCTACCTTATTCCTGTGCTGAGATACAGGCTGCTCCAACCTGCTGTAAAATGCTTGATTTCGAGAGTGAGCGAAACTAATGAAAACATTGTTGGGGTAAAACCTAAAGGGAAAGACCTAGCACCAAATCCAATTTGCCATCTGATCTAACTTCTGGAGGCAGTCAAAATGATCCTTAGAATTCTTCCCTACCTTATTCCTGTGCTGAGATACAGGCTGCTCCAACCTGCTGTAAAATGCTTGATTTCGAGAGTGAGCGAAACTAATGAAAACATTGTTGGGGTAAAACCTAAAGGGAAAGACCTAGCACCAAATCCAATTTGCCATCTGATCTAACTTCTGGAGGCAGTCAAAATGATCCTTAGAATTCTTCCCTACCTTATTCCTGTGCTGAGATACAGGCTGCTCCAACCTGCTGTAAAATGCTTGATTTCGAGAGTGAGCGAAACTAATGAAAACATTGTTGGGGTAAAACCTAAAGGGAAAGACCTAGCACCAAATCCAATTTGCCATCTGATCTAACTTCTGGAGGCAGTCAAAATGATCCTTAGAATTCTTCCCTACCTTATTCCTGTGCTGAGATACAGGCTGCTCCAACCTGCTGTAAAATGCTTGATTTCGAGAGTGAGCGAAACTAATGAAAACATTGTTGGGGTAAAACCTAAAGGGAAAGACCTAGCACCAAATCCAATTTGCCATCTGATCTAACTTCTGGAGGCAGTCAAAATGAGTATCTGAATTCTTCCCTACCTTATTCCTGTGCTGAGATACAGGCTGCTCCAACCTGCTGTAAAATGCTTGATTTTGAGAGTGAGCGAAACTAATGAAAACATTGTTGGGGTAAAACCTAAAGGGAAAGACCTAGCACCAAATCCAATTTGCCATCTGATCTAACTTCTGGAGGCAGTCAAAATGATCCTTAGAATTCTTCCCTACCTTATTCCTGTGCTGAGATACAGGCTGCTCCAACCTGCTGTAAAATGCTTGATTTCGAGAGTGAGCGAAACTAATGAAAACATTGTTGGGGTAAAACCTAAAGGGAAAGACCTAGCACCAAATCCAATTTGCCATCTGATCTAACTTCTGGAGGCAGTCAAAATGATCCTTAGAATTCTTCCCTACCTTATTCCTGTGCTGAGATACAGGCTGCTCCAACCTGCTGTAAAATGCTTGATTTCGAGAGTGAGCGAAACTAATGAAAACATTGTTGGGGTAAAACCTAAAGGGAAAGACCTAGCACCAAATCCAATTTGCCATCTGATCTAACTTCTGGAGGCAGTCAAAATGATCCTTAGAATTCTTCCCTACCTTATTCCTGTGCTGAGATACAGGCTGCTCCAACCTGCTGTAAAATGCTTGATTTCGAGAGTGAGCGAAACTAATGAAAACATTGTTGGGGTAAAACCTAAAGGGAAAGACCTAGCACCAAATCCAATTTGCCATCTGATCTAACTTCTGGAGGCAGTCAAAATGATCCTTAGAATTCTTCCCTACCTTATTCCTGTGCTGAGATACAGGCTGCTCCAACCTGCTGTAAAATGCTTGATTTCGAGAGTGAGCGAAACTAATGAAAACATTGTTGGGGTAAAACCTAAAGGGAAAGACCTAGCACCAAATCCAATTTGCCATCTGATCTAACTTCTGGAGGCAGTCAAAATGATCCTTAGAATTCTTCCCTACCTTATTCCTGTGCTGAGATACAGGCTGCTCCAACCTGCTGTAAAATGCTTGATTTCGAGAGTGAGCGAAACTAATGAAAACATTGTTGGGGTAAAACCTAAAGGGAAAGACCTAGCACCAAATCCAATTTGCCATCTGATCTAACTTCTGGAGGCAGTCAAAATGATCCTTAGAATTCTTCCCTACCTTATTCCTGTGCTGAGATACAGGCTGCTCCAACCTGCTGTAAAATGCTTGATTTCGAGAGTGAGCGAAACTAATGAAAACATTGTTGGGGTAAAACCTAAAGGGAAAGACCTAGCACCAAATCCAATTTGCCATCTGATCTAACTTCTGGAGGCAGTCAAAATGATCCTTAGAATTCTTCCCTACCTTATTCCTGTGCTGAGATACAGGCTGCTCCAACCTGCTGTAAAATGCTTGATTTCGAGAGTGAGCGAAACTAATGAAAACATTGTTGGGGTAAAACCTAAAGGGAAAGACCTAGCACCAAATCCAATTTGCCATCTGATCTAACTTCTGGAGGCAGTCAAAATGATCCTTAGAATTCTTCCCTACCTTATTCCTGTGCTGAGATACAGGCTGCTCCAACCTGCTGTAAAATGCTTGATTTCGAGAGTGAGCGAAACTAATGAAAACATTGTTGGGGTAAAACCTAAAGGGAAAGACCTAGCACCAAATCCAATTTGCCATCTGATCTAACTTCTGGAGGCAGTCAAAATGATCCTTAGAATTCTTCCCTACCTTATTCCTGTGCTGAGATACAGGCTGCTCCAACCTGCTGTAAAATGCTTGATTTCGAGAGTGAGCGAAACTAATGAAAACATTGTTGGGGTAAAACCTAAAGGGAAAGACCTAGCACCAAATCCAATTTGCCATCTGATCTAACTTCTGGAGGCAGTCAAAATGATCCTTAGAATTCTTCCCTACCTTATTCCTGTGCTGAGATACAGGCTGCTCCAACCTGCTGTAAAATGCTTGATTTCGAGAGTGAGCGAAACTAATGAAAAGATTGTTGGGGTAAAACCTAAAGGGAAAGACCTAGCACCAAATCCAATTTGCCATCTGATCTAACTTCTGGAGGCAGTCAAAATGATCCTTAGAATTCTTCCCTACCTTATTCCTGTGCTGAGATACAGGCTGCTCCAACCTGCTGTAAAATGCTTGATTTCGAGAGTGAGCGAAACTAATGAAAACATTGTTGGGGTAAAACCTAAAGGGAAAGACCTAGCACCAAATCCAATTTGCCATCTGATCTAACTTCTGGAGGCAGTCAAAATGATCCTTAGAATTCTTCCCTACCTTATTCCTGTGCTGAGATACAGGCTGCTCCAACCTGCTGTAAAATGCTTGATTTCGAGAGTGAGCGAAACTAATGAAAACATTGTTGGGGTAAAACCTAAAGGGAAAGACCTAGCACCAAATCCAATTTGCCATCTGATCTAACTTCTGGAGGCAGTCAAAATGATCCTTAGAATTCTTCCCTACCTTATTCCTGTGCTGAGATACAGGCTGCTCCAACCTGCTGTAAAATGCTTGATTTCGAGAGTGAGCGAAACTAATGAAAACATTGTTGGGGTAAAACCTAAAGGGAAAGACCTAGCACCAAATCCAATTTGCCATCTGATCTAACTTCTGGAGGCAGTCAAAATGATCCTTAGAATTCTTCCCTACCTTATTCCTGTGCTGAGATACAGGCTGCTCCAACCTGCTGTAAAATGCTTGATTTCGAGAGTGAGCGAAACTAATGAAAACATTGTTGGGGTAAAACCTAAAGGGAAAGACCTAGCACCAAATCCAATTTGCCATCTGATCTAACTTCTGGAGGCAGTCAAAATGATCCTTAGAATTCTTCCCTACCTTATTCCTGTGCTGAGATACAGGCTGCTCCAACCTGCTGTAAAATGCTTGATTTCGAGAGTGAGCGAAACTAATGAAAACATTGTTGGGGTAAAACCTAAAGGGAAAGACCTAGCACCAAATCCAATTTGCCATCTGATCTAACTTCTGGAGGCAGTCAAAATGATCCTTAGAATTCTTCCCTACCTTATTCCTGTGCTGAGATACAGGCTGCTCCAACCTGCTGTAAAATGCTTGATTTCGAGAGTGAGCGAAACTAATGAAAACATTGTTGGGGTAAAACCTAAAGGGAAAGACCTAGCACCAAATCCAATTTGCCATCTGATCTAACTTCTGGAGGCAGTCAAAATGAGTATTTGAATTCTTCCCTACCTTATTCCTGTGCTGAGATACAGGCTGCTCCAACCTGCTGTAAAATGCTTGATTTCGAGAGTGAGCGAAACTAATGAAAACATTGTTGGGGTAAAACCTAAAGGGAAAGACCTAGCACCAAATCCAATTTGCCATCTGATCTAACTTCTGGAGGCAGTCAAAATGATCCTTAGAATTCTTCCCTACCTTATTCCTGTGCTGAGATACAGGCTGCTCCAACCTGCTGTAAAATGCTTGATTTCGAGAGTGAGCGAAACTAATGAAAACATTGTTGGGGTAAAACCTAAAGGGAAAGACCTAGCACCAAATCCAATTTGCCATCTGATCTAACTTCTGGAGGCAGTCAAAATGAGTATTTGAATTCTTCCCTACCTTATTCCTGTGCTGAGATACAGGCTGCTCCAACCTGCTGTAAAATGCTTGATTTCGAGAGTGAGCGAAACTAATGAAAACATTGTTGGGGTAAAACCTAAAGGGAAAGACCTAGCACCAAATCCAATTTGCCATCTGATCTAACTTCTGGAGGCAGTCAAAATGAGTATTTGAATTCTTCCCTACCTTATTCCTGTGCTGAGATACAGGCTGCTCCAACCTGCTGTAAAATGCTTGATTTCGAGAGTGAGCGAAACTAATGAAAACATTGTTGGGGTAAAACCTAAAGGGAAAGACCTAGCACCAAATCCAATTTGCCATCTGATCTAACTTCTGGAGGCAGTCAAAATGATCCTTAGAATTCTTCCCTACCTTATTCCTGTGCTGAGATACAGGCTGCTCCAACCTGCTGTAAAATGCTTGATTTCGAGAGTGAGCGAAACTAATGAAAACATTGTTGGGGTAAAACCTAAAGGGAAAGACCTAGCACCAAATCCAATTTGCCATCTGATCTAACTTCTGGAGGCAGTCAAAATGATCCTTAGAATTCTTCCCTACCTTATTCCTGTGCTGAGATACAGGCTGCTCCAACCTGCTGTAAAATGCTTGATTTCGAGAGTGAGCGAAACTAATGAAAACATTGTTGGGGTAAAACCTAAAGGGAAAGACCTAGCACCAAATCCAATTTGCCATCTGATCTAACTTCTGGAGGCAGTCAAAATGATCCTTAGAATTCTTCCCTACCTTATTCCTGTGCTGAGATACAGGCTGCTCCAACCTGCTGTAAAATGCTTGATTTCGAGAGTGAGCGAAACTAATGAAAACATTGTTGGGGTAAAACCTAAAGGGAAAGACCTAGCACCAAATCCAATTTGCCATCTGATCTAACTTCTGGAGGCAGTCAAAATGATCCTTAGAATTCTTCCCTACCTTATTCCTGTGCTGAGATACAGGCTGCTCCAACCTGCTGTAAAATGCTTGATTTCGAGAGTGAGCGAAACTAATGAAAACATTGTTGGGGTAAAACCTAAAGGGAAAGACCTAGCACCAAATCCAATTTGCCATCTGATCTAACTTCTGGAGGCAGTCAAAATGAGTATTTGAATTCTTCCCTACCTTATTCCTGTGCTGAGATACAGGCTGCTCCAACCTGCTGTAAAATGCTTGATTTCGAGAGTGAGCGAAACTAATGAAAACATTGTTGGGGTAAAACCTAAAGGGAAAGACCTAGCACCAAATCCAATTTGCCATCTGATCTAACTTCTGGAGGCAGTCAAAATGATCCTTAGAATTCTTCCCTACCTTATTCCTGTGCTGAGATACAGGCTGCTCCAACCTGCTGTAAAATGCTTGATTTCGAGAGTGAGCGAAACTAATGAAAACATTGTTGGGGTAAAACCTAAAGGGAAAGACCTAGCACCAAATCCAATTTGCCATCTGATCTAACTTCTGGAGGCAGTCAAAATGATCCTTAGAATTCTTCCCTACCTTATTCCTGTGCTGAGATACAGGCTGCTCCAACCTGCTGTAAAATGCTTGATTTCGAGAGTGAGCGAAACTAATGAAAACATTGTTGGGGTAAAACCTAAAGGGAAAGACCTAGCACCAAATCCAATTTGCCATCTGATCTAACTTCTGGAGGCAGTCAAAATGATCCTTAGAATTCTTCCCTACCTTATTCCTGTGCTGAGATACAGGCTGCTCCAACCTGCTGTAAAATGCTTGCTTTCGAGAGTGAGCGAAACTAATGAAAACATTGTTGGGGTAAAACCTAAAGGGAAAGACCTAGCACCAAATCCAATTTGCCATCTGATCTAACTTCTGGAGGCAGTCAAAATGAGTATTTGAATTCTTCCCTACCTTATTCCTGTGCTGAGATACAGGCTGCTCCAACCTGCTGTAAAATGCTTGATTTTGAGAGTGAGCGAAACTAATGAAAACATTGTTGGGGTAAAACCTAAAGGGAAAGACCTAGCACCAAATCCAATTTGCCATCTGATCTAACTTCTGGAGGCAGTCAAAATGATCCTTAGAATTCTTCCCTACCTTATTCCTGTGCTGAGATACAGGCTGCTCCAACCTGCTGTAAAATGCTTGATTTCGAGAGTGAGCGAAACTAATGAAAACATTGTTGGGGTAAAACCTAAAGGGAAAGACCTAGCACCAAATCCAATTTGCCATCTGATCTAACTTCTGGAGGCAGTCAAAATGATCCTTAGAATTCTTCCCTACCTTATTCCTGTGCTGAGATACAGGCTGCTCCAACCTGCTGTAAAATGCTTGATTTCGAGAGTGAGCGAAACTAATGAAAACATTGTTGGGGTAAAACCTAAAGGGAAAGACCTAGCACCAAATCCAATTTGCCATCTGATCTAACTTCTGGAGGCAGTCAAAATGAGTATTTGAATTCTTCCCTACCTTATTCCTGTGCTGAGATACAGGCTGCTCCAACCTGCTGTAAAATGCTTGATTTCGAGAGTGAGCGAAACTAATGAAAACATTGTTGGGGTAAAACCTAAAGGGAAAGACCTAGCACCAAATCCAATTTGCCATCTGATCTAACTTCTGGAGGCAGTCAAAATGAGTATTTGAATTCTTCCCTACCTTATTCCTGTGCTGAGATACAGGCTGCTCCAACCTGCTGTAAAATGCTTGATTTCGAGAGTGAGCGAAACTAATGAAAACATTGTTGGGGTAAAACCTAAAGGGAAAGACCTAGCACCAAATCCAATTTGCCATCTGATCTAACTTCTGGAGGCAGTCAAAATGATCCTTAGAATTCTTCCCTACCTTATTCCTGTGCTGAGATACAGGCTGCTCCAACCTGCTGTAAAATGCTTGATTTCGAGAGTGAGCGAAACTAATGAAAACATTGTTGGGGTAAAACCTAAAGGGAAAGACCTAGCACCAAATCCAATTTGCCATCTGATCTAACTTCTGGAGGCAGTCAAAATGATCCTTAGAATTCTTCCCTACCTTATTCCTGTGCTGAGATACAGGCTGCTCCAACCTGCTGTAAAATGCTTGATTTCGAGAGTGAGCGAAACTAATGAAAACATTGTTGGGGTAAAACCTAAAGGGAAAGACCTAGCACCAAATCCAATTTGCCATCTGATCTAACTTCTGGAGGCAGTCAAAATGAGTATTTGAATTCTTCCCTACCTTATTCCTGTGCTGAGATACAGGCTGCTCCAACCTGCTGTAAAATGCTTGATTTCGAGAGTGAGCGAAACTAATGAAAACATTGTTGGGGTAAAACCTAAAGGGAAAGACCTAGCACCAAATCCAATTTGCCATCTGATCTAACTTCTGGAGGCAGTCAAAATGATCCTTAGAATTCTTCCCTACCTTATTCCTGGGCTGAGATACAGGCTGCTCCAACCTGCTGTAAAATGCTTGATTTTGAGAGTGAGCGAAACTAATGAAAACATTGTTGGGGTAAAACCTAAAGGGAAAGACCTAGCACCAAATCCAATTTGCCATCTGATCTAACTTCTGGAGGCAGTCAAAATGAGTATTTGAATTCTTCCCTACCTTATTCCTGTGCTGAGATACAGGCTGCTCCAACCTGCTGTAAAATGCTTGATTTTGAGAGTGAGCGAAACTAATGAAAACATTGTTGGGGTAAAACCTAAAGGGAAAGACCTAGCACCAAATCCAATTTGCCATCTGATCTAACTTCTGGAGGCAGTCAAAATGATCCTTAGAATTCTTCCCTACCTTATTCCTGTGCTGAGATACAGGCTGCTCCAACCTGCTGTAAAATGCTTGATTTCGAGAGTGAGCGAAACTAATGAAAACATTGTTGGGGTAAAACCTAAAGGGAAAGACCTAGCACCAAATCCAATTTGCCATCTGATCTAACTTCTGGAGGCAGTCAAAATGATCCTTAGAATTCTTCCCTACCTTATTCCTGTGCTGAGATACAGGCTGCTCCAACCTGCTGTAAAATGCTTGATTTCGAGAGTGAGCGAAACTAATGAAAACCTTGTTGGGGTAAAACCTAAAGGGAAAGACCTAGCACCAAATCCAATTTGCCATCTGATCTAACTTCTGGAGGCAGTCAAAATGATCCTTAGAATTCTTCCCTACCTTATTCCTGTGCTGAGATACAGGCTGCTCCAACCTGCTGTAAAATGCTTGATTTCGAGAGTGAGCGAAACTAATGAAAACATTGTTGGGGTAAAACCTAAAGGGAAAGACCTAGCACCAAATCCAATTTGCCATCTGATCTAACTTCTGGAGGCAGTCAAAATGAGTATTTGAATTCTTCCCTACCTTATTCCTGTGCTGAGATACAGGCTGCTCCAACCTGCTGTAAAATGCTTGATTTCGAGAGTGAGCGAAACTAATGAAAACATTGTTGGGGTAAAACCTAAAGGGAAAGACCTAGCACCAAATCCAATTTGTCATCTGATCTAACTTCTGGAGGCAGTCAAAATGATCCTTAGAATTCTTCCCTACCTTATTCCTGTGCTGAGATACAGGCTGCTCCAACCTGCTGTAAAATGCTTGATTTCGAGAGTGAGCGAAACTAATGAAAACATTGTTGGGGTAAAACCTAAAGGGAAAGACCTAGCACCAAATCCAATTTGCCATCTGATCTAACTTCTGGAGGCAGTCAAAATGATCCTTAGAATTCTTCCCTACCTTATTCCTGTGCTGAGATACAGGCTGCTCCAACCTGCTGTAAAATGCTTGATTTTGAGAGTGAGCGAAACTAATGAAAACATTGTTGGGGTAAAACCTAAAGGGAAAGACCTAGCACCAAATCCAATTTGCCATCTGATCTAACTTCTGGAGGCAGTCAAAATGAGTATTTGAATTCTTCCCTACCTTATTCCTGTGCTGAGATACAGGCTGCTCCAACCTGCTGTAAAATGCTTGATTTCGAGAGTGAGCGAAACTAATGAAAACATTGTTGGGGTAAAACCTAAAGGGAAAGACCTAGCACCAAATCCAATTTGCCATCTGATCTAACTTCTGGAGGCAGTCAAAATGATCCTTAGAATTCTTCCCTACCTTATTCCTGTGCTGAGATACAGGCTGCTCCAACCTGCTGTAAAATGCTTGATTTCGAGAGTGAGCGAAACTAATGAAAACATTGTTGGGGTAAAACCTAAAGGGAAAGACCTAGCACCAAATCCAATTTGCCATCTGATCTAACTTCTGGAGGCAGTCAAAATGAGTATTTGAATTCTTCCCTACCTTATTCCTGTGCTGAGATACAGGCTGCTCCAACCTGCTGTAAAATGCTTGATTTCGAGAGTGAGCGAAACTAATGAAAACATTGTTGGGGTAAAACCTAAAGGGAAAGACCTAGCACCAAATCCAATTTGCCATCTGATCTAACTTCTGGAGGCAGTCAAAATGATCCTTAGAATTCTTCCCTACCTTATTCCTGTGCTGAGATACAGGCTGCTCCAACCTGCTGTAAAATGCTTGATTTCGAGAGTGAGCAAAACTAATTAAAACATTGTTGGGGTAAAACCTAAAGGGAAAGACCTAGCACCAAATCCAATTTGCCATCTGATCTAACTTCTGGAGGCAGTCAAAATGATCCTTAGAATTCTTCCCTACCTTATTCCTGTGCTGAGATACAGGCTGCTCCAACCTGCTGTAAAATGCTTGATTTCGAGAGTGAGCGAAACTAATTAAAACATTGTTGGGGTAAAACCTAAAGGGAAAGACCTAGCACCAAATCCAATTTGCCATCTGATCTAACTTCTGGAGGCAGTCAAAATGATCCTTAGAATTCTTCCCTACCTTATTCCTGTGCTGAGATACAGGCTGCTCCAACCTGCTGTAAAATGCTTGATTTCGAGAGTGAGCGAAACTAATGAAAACATTGTTGGGGTAAAACCTAAAGGGAAAGACCTAGCACCAAATCCAATTGGCCATCTGATCTAACTTCTGGAGGCAGTCAAAATGATCCTTAGAATTCTTCCCTACCTTATTCCTGTGCTGAGATACAGGCTGCTCCAACCTGCTGTAAAATGCTTGATTTCGAGAGTGAGCGAAACTAATGAAAACATTGTTGGGGTAAAACCTAAAGGGAAAGACCTAGCACCAAATCCAATTTGCCATCTGATCTAATTTCTGGAGGCAGTCAAAATGATCCTTAGAATTCTTCCCTACCTTATTCCTGTGCTGAGATACAGGCTGCTCCAACCTGCTGCAAAATGCTTGATTTCGAGAGTGAGCGAAACTAATGAAAACATTGTTGGGGTAAAACCTAAAGGGAAAGACCTAGCACCAAATCCAATTTGCCATCTGATCTAACTTCTGGAGGCAGTCAAAATGATCCTTAGAATTCTTCCCTACCTTATTCCTGTGCTGAGATACAGGCTGCTCCAACCTGCTGTAAAATGCTTGATTTCGAGAGTGAGCGAAACTAATGAAAACATTGTTGGGGTAAAACCTAAAGGGAAAGACCTAGCACCAAATCCAATTTGCCATCTGATCTAACTTCTGGAGGCAGTCAAAATGATCCTTAGAATTCTTCCCTACCTTATTCCTGGGCTGAGATACAGGCTGCTCCAACCTGCTGTAAAATGCTTGATTTTGAGAGTGAGCGAAACTAATGAAAACATTGTTGGGGTAAAACCTAAAGGGAAAGACCTAGCACCAAATCCAATTTGCCATCTGATCTAACTTCTGGAGGCAGTCAAAATGAGTATTTGAATTCTTCCCTACCTTATTCCTGTGCTGAGATACAGGCTGCTCCAACCTGCTGTAAAATGCTTGATTTTGAGAGTGAGCGAAACTAATGAAAACATTGTTGGGGTAAAACCTAAAGGGAAAGACCTAGCACCAAATCCAATTTGCCATCTGATCTAACTTCTGGAGGCAGTCAAAATGATCCTTAGAATTCTTCCCTACCTTATTCCTGTGCTGAGATACAGGCTGCTCCAACCTGCTGTAAAATGCTTGATTTCGAGAGTGAGCGAAACTAATGAAAACATTGTTGGGGTAAAACCTAAAGGGAAAGACCTAGCACCAAATCCAATTTGCCATCTGATCTAACTTCTGGAGGCAGTCAAAATGAGTATTTGAATTCTTCCCTACCTTATTCCTGTGCTGAGATACAGGCTGCTCCAACCTGCTGTAAAATGCTTGATTTCGAGAGTGAGCGAAACTAATGAAAACATTGTTGGGGTAAAACCTAAAGGGAAAGACCTAGCACCAAATCCAATTTGCCATCTGATCTAACTTCTGGAGGCAGTCAAAATGATCCTTAGAATTCTTCCCTACCTTATTCCTGTGCTGAGATACAGGCTGCTCCAACCTGCTGTAAAATGCTTGATTTCGAGAGTGAGCGAAACTAATGAAAACATTGTTGGGGTAAAACCTAAAGGGAAAGACCTAGCACCAAATCCAATTTGCCATCTGATCTAACTTCTGGAGGCAGTCAAAATGATCCTTAGAATTCTTCCCTACCTTATTCCTGTGCTGAGACACAGGCTGCTCCAACCTGCTGTAAAATGCTTGATTTTGAGAGTGAGCGAAACTAATGAAAACATTGTTGGGGTAAAACCTAAAGGGAAAGACCTAGCACCAAATCCAATTTGCCATCTGATCTAACTTCTGGAGGCAGTCAAAATGAGTATTTGAATTCTTCCCTACCTTATTCCTGTGCTGAGATACAGGCTGCTCCAACCTGCTGTAAAATGCTTGATTTCGAGAGTGAGCGAAACTAATGAAAACATTGTTGGGGTAAAACCTAAAGGGAAAGACCTAGCACCAAATCCAATTTGCCATCTGATCTAACTTCTGGAGGCAGTCAAAATGATCCTTAGAATTCTTCCCTACCTTATTCCTGTGCTGAGATACAGGCTGCTCCAACCTGCTGTAAAATGCTTGATTTCGAGAGTGAGCGAAACTAATGAAAACATTGTTGGGGTAAAACCTAAAGGGAAAGACCTAGCACCAAATCCAATTTGCCATCTGATCTAACTTCTGGAGGCAGTCAAAATGAGTATTTGAATTCTTCCCTACCTTATTCCTGTGCTGAGATACAGGCTGCTCCAACCTGCTGTAAAATGCTTGATTTCGAGAGTGAGCGAAACTAATGAAAACATTGTTGGGGTAAAACCTAAAGGGAAAGACCTAGCACCAAATCCAATTGGCCATCTGATCTAACTTCTGGAGGCAGTCAAAATGATCCTTAGAATTCTTCCCTACCTTATTCCTGTGCTGAGATACAGGCTGCTCCAACCTGCTGTAAAATGCTTGATTTCGAGAGTGAGCGAAACTAATGAAAACATTGTTGGGGTAAAACCTAAAGGGAAAGACCTAGCACCAAATCCAATTTGCCATCTGATCTAACTTCTGGAGGCAGTCAAAATGATCCTTAGAATTCTTCCCTACCTTATTCCTGTGCTGAGATACAGGCTGCTCCAACCTGCTGTAAAATGCTTGATTTCGAGAGTGAGCGAAACTAATGAAAACATTGTTGGGGTAAAACCTAAAGGGAAAGACCTAGCACCAAATCCAATTTGCCATCTGATCTAACTTCTGGAGGCAGTCAAAATGATCCTTAGAATTCTTCCCTACCTTATTCCTGTGCTGAGATACAGGCTGCTCCAACCTGCTGTAAAATGCTTGATTTCGAGAGTGAGCGAAACTAATGAAAACATTGTTGGGGTAAAACCTAAAGGGAAAGACCTAGCACCAAATCCAATTTGCCATCTGATCTAACTTCTGGAGGCAGTCAAAATGATCCTTAGAATTCTTCCCTACCTTATTCCTGTGCTGAGATACAGGCTGCTCCAACCTGCTGTAAAATGCTTGATTTCGAGAGTGAGCGAAACTAATGAAAACATTGTTGGGGTAAAACCTAAAGGGAAAGACCTAGCACCAAATCCAATTTGCCATCTGATCTAACTTCTGGAGGCAGTCAAAATGATCCTTAGAATTCTTCCCTACCTTATTCCTGTGCTGAGATACAGGCTGCTCCAACCTGCTGTAAAATGCTTGATTTCGAGAGTGAGCGAAACTAATGAAAACATTGTTGGGGTAAAACCTAAAGGGAAAGACCTAGCACCAAATCCAATTTGCCATCTGATCTAACTTCTGGAGGCAGTCAAAATGATCCTTAGAATTCTTCCCTACCTTATTCCTGTGCTGAGATACAGGCTGCTCCAACCTGCTGTAAAATGCTTGATTTCGAGAGTGAGCGAAACTAATGAAAACATTGTTGGGGTAAAACCTAAAGGGAAAGACCTAGCACCAAATCCAATTTGCCATCTGATCTAACTTCTGGAGGCAGTCAAAATGATCCTTAGAATTCTTCCCTACCTTATTCCTGTGCTGAGATACAGGCTGCTCCAACCTGCTGTAAAATGCTTGATTTCGAGAGTGAGCGAAACTAATGAAAACATTGTTGGGGTAAAACCTAAAGGGAAAGACCTAGCACCAAATCCAATTTGCCATCTGATCTAACTTCTGGAGGCAGTCAAAATGATCCTTAGAATTCTTCCCTACCTTATTCCTGTGCTGAGATACAGGCTGCTCCAACCTGCTGTAAAATGCTTGATTTCGAGAGTGAGCGAAACTAATGAAAACATTGTTGGGGTAAAACCTAAAGGGAAAGACCTAGCACCAAATCCAATTTGCCATCTGATCTAACTTCTGGAGGCAGTCAAAATGATCCTTAGAATTCTTCCCTACCTTATTCCTGTGCTGAGATACAGGCTGCTCCAACCTGCTGTAAAATGCTTGATTTCGAGAGTGAGCGAAACTAATGAAAACATTGTTGGGGTAAAACCTAAAGGGAAAGACCTAGCACCAAATCCAATTTGCCATCTGATCTAACTTCTGGAGGCAGTCAAAATGAGTATTTGAATTCTTCCCTACCTTATTCCTGTGCTGAGATACAGGCTGCTCCAACCTGCTGTAAAATGCTTGATTTCGAGAGTGAGCGAAACTAATGAAAACATTGTTGGGGTAAAACCTAAAGGGAAAGACCTAGCACCAAATCCAATTTGCCATCTGATCTAACTTCTGGAGGCAGTCAAAATGATCCTTAGAATTCTTCCCTACCTTATTCCTGTGCTGAGATACAGGCTGCTCCAACCTGCTGTAAAATGCTTGATTTCGAGAGTGAGCGAAACTAATGAAAACATTGTTGGGGTAAAACCTAAAGGGAAAGACCTAGCACCAAATCCAATTTGCCATCTGATCTAACTTCTGGAGGCAGTCAAAATGAGTATTTGAATTCTTCCCTACCTTATTCCTGTGCTGAGATACAGGCTGCTCCAACCTGCTGTAAAATGCTTGATTTCGAGAGTGAGCGAAACTAATGAAAACATTGTTGGGGTAAAACCTAAAGGGAAAGACCTAGCACCAAATCCAATTGGCCATCTGATCTAACTTCTGGAGGCAGTCAAAATGATCCTTAGAATTCTTCCCTACCTTATTCCTGTGCTGAGATACAGGCTGCTCCAACCTGCTGTAAAATGCTTGATTTCGAGAGTGAGCGAAACTAATGAAAACGTTGGGGTAAAACCTAAAGGGAAAGACCTAGCACCAAATCCAATTTGCCATCTGATCTAACTTCTGGAGGCAGTCAAAATGATCCTTAGAATTCTTCCCTACCTTATTCCTGTGCTGAGATACAGGCTGCTCCAACCTGCTGTAAAATGCTTGATTTCGAGAGTGAGCGAAACTAATGAAAACATTGTTGGGGTAAAACCTAAAGGGAAAGACCTAGCACCAAATCCAATTTGCCATCTGATCTAACTTCTGGAGGCAGTCAAAATGATCCTTAGAATTCTTCCCTACCTTATTCCTGTGCTGAGATACAGGCTGCTCCAACCTGCTGTAAAATGCTTGATTTCGAGAGTGAGCGAAACTAATGAAAACATTGTTGGGGTAAAACCTAAAGGGAAAGACCTAGCACCAAATCCAATTTGCCATCTGATCTAACTTCTGGAGGCAGTCAAAATGATCCTTAGAATTCTTCCCTACCTTATTCCTGTGCTGAGATACAGGCTGCTCCAACCTGCTGTAAAATGCTTGATTTCGAGAGTGAGCGAAACTAATGAAAACATTGTTGGGGTAAAACCTAAAGGGAAAGACCTAGCACCAAATCCAATTTGCCATCTGATCTAACTTCTGGAGGCAGTCAAAATGATCCTTAGAATTCTTCCCTACCTTATTCCTGTGCTGAGATACAGGCTGCTCCAACCTGCTGTAAAATGCTTGATTTCGAGAGTGAGCGAAACTAATGAAAACATTGTTGGGGTAAAACCTAAAGGGAAAGACCTAGCACCAAATCCAATTTGCCATCTGATCTAACTTCTGGAGGCAGTCAAAATGATCCTTAGAATTCTTCCCTACCTTATTCCTGTGCTGAGATACAGGCTGCTCCAACCTGCTGTAAAATGCTTGATTTCGAGAGTGAGCGAAACTAATGAAAACATTGTTGGGGTAAAACCTAAAGGGAAAGACCTAGCACCAAATCCAATTTGCCATCTGATCTAACTTCTGGAGGCAGTCAAAATGATCCTTAGAATTCTTCCCTACCTTATTCCTGTGCTGAGATACAGGCTGCTCCAACCTGCTGTAAAATGCTTGATTTCGAGAGTGAGCGAAACTAATGAAAACATTGTTGGGGTAAAACCTAAAGGGAAAGACCTAGCACCAAATCCAATTTGCCATCTGATCTAACTTCTGGAGGCAGTCAAAATGATCCTTAGAATTCTTCCCTACCTTATTCCTGTGCTGAGATACAGGCTGCTCCAACCTGCTGTAAAATGCTTGATTTCGAGAGTGAGCGAAACTAATGAAAACATTGTTGGGGTAAAACCTAAAGGGAAAGACCTAGCACCAAATCCAATTTGCCATCTGATCTAACTTCTGGAGGCAGTCAAAATGATCCTTAGAATTCTTCCCTACCTTATTCCTGTGCTGAGATACAGGCTGCTCCAACCTGCTGTAAAATGCTTGATTTCGAGAGTGAGCGAAACTAATGAAAACATTGTTGGGGTAAAACCTAAAGGGAAAGACCTAGCACCAAATCCAATTTGCCATCTGATCTAACTTCTGGAGGCAGTCAAAATGAGTATCTGAATTCTTCCCTACCTTATTCCTGTGCTGAGATACAGGCTGCTCCAACCTGCTGTAAAATGCTTGATTTTGAGAGTGAGCGAAACTAATGAAAACATTGTTGGGGTAAAACCTAAAGGGAAAGACCTAGCACCAAATCCAATTTGCCATCTGATCTAACTTCTGGAGGCAGTCAAAATGATCCTTAGAATTCTTCCCTACCTTATTCCTGTGCTGAGATACAGGCTGCTCCAACCTGCTGTAAAATGCTTGATTTCGAGAGTGAGCGAAACTAATGAAAACATTGTTGGGGTAAAACCTAAAGGGAAAGACCTAGCACCAAATCCAATTTGCCATCTGATCTAACTTCTGGAGGCAGTCAAAATGATCCTTAGAATTCTTCCCTACCTTATTCCTGTGCTGAGATACAGGCTGCTCCAACCTGCTGTAAAATGCTTGATTTCGAGAGTGAGCGAAACTAATGAAAACATTGTTGGGGTAAAACCTAAAGGGAAAGACCTAGCACCAAATCCAATTTGCCATCTGATCTAACTTCTGGAGGCAGTCAAAATGATCCTTAGAATTCTTCCCTACCTTATTCCTGTGCTGAGATACAGGCTGCTCCAACCTGCTGTAAAATGCTTGATTTCGAGAGTGAGCGAAACTAATGAAAACATTGTTGGGGTAAAACCTAAAGGGAAAGACCTAGCACCAAATCCAATTTGCCATCTGATCTAACTTCTGGAGGCAGTCAAAATGATCCTTAGAATTCTTCCCTACCTTATTCCTGTGCTGAGATACAGGCTGCTCCAACCTGCTGTAAAATGCTTGATTTCGAGAGTGAGCGAAACTAATGAAAACATTGTTGGGGTAAAACCTAAAGGGAAAGACCTAGCACCAAATCCAATTTGCCATCTGATCTAACTTCTGGAGGCAGTCAAAATGATCCTTAGAATTCTTCCCTACCTTATTCCTGTGCTGAGATACAGGCTGCTCCAACCTGCTGTAAAATGCTTGATTTCGAGAGTGAGCGAAACTAATGAAAACATTGTTGGGGTAAAACCTAAAGGGAAAGACCTAGCACCAAATCCAATTTGCCATCTGATCTAACTTCTGGAGGCAGTCAAAATGATCCTTAGAATTCTTCCCTACCTTATTCCTGTGCTGAGATACAGGCTGCTCCAACCTGCTGTAAAATGCTTGATTTCGAGAGTGAGCGAAACTAATGAAAACATTGTTGGGGTAAAACCTAAAGGGAAAGACCTAGCACCAAATCCAATTTGCCATCTGATCTAACTTCTGGAGGCAGTCAAAATGATCCTTAGAATTCTTCCCTACCTTATTCCTGTGCTGAGATACAGGCTGCTCCAACCTGCTGTAAAATGCTTGATTTCGAGAGTGAGCGAAACTAATGAAAACATTGTTGGGGTAAAACCTAAAGGGAAAGACCTAGCACCAAATCCAATTTGCCATCTGATCTAACTTCTGGAGGCAGTCAAAATGATCCTTAGAATTCTTCCCTACCTTATTCCTGTGCTGAGATACAGGCTGCTCCAACCTGCTGTAAAATGCTTGATTTCGAGAGTGAGCGAAACTAATGAAAACATTGTTGGGGTAAAACCTAAAGGGAAAGACCTAGCACCAAATCCAATTTGCCATCTGATCTAACTTCTGGAGGCAGTCAAAATGATCCTTAGAATTCTTCCCTACCTTATTCCTGTGCTGAGATACAGGCTGCTCCAACCTGCTGTAAAATGCTTGATTTCGAGAGTGAGCGAAACTAATGAAAACATTGTTGGGGTAAAACCTAAAGGGAAAGACCTAGCACCAAATCCAATTTGCCATCTGATCTAACTTCTGGAGGCAGTCAAAATGAGTATTTGAATTCTTCCCTACCTTATTCCTGTGCTGAGATACAGGCTGCTCCAACCTGCTGTAAAATGCTTGATTTCGAGAGTGAGCGAAACTAATGAAAACATTGTTGGGGTAAAACCTAAAGGGAAAGACCTAGCACCAAATCCAATTTGCCATCTGATCTAACTTCTGGAGGCAGTCAAAATGATCCTTAGAATTCTTCCCTACCTTATTCCTGTGCTGAGATACAGGCTGCTCCAACCTGCTGTAAAATGCTTGATTTCGAGAGTGAGCGAAACTAATGAAAACATTGTTGGGGTAAAACCTAAAGGGAAAGACCTAGCACCAAATCCAATTTGCCATCTGATCTAACTTCTGGAGGCAGTCAAAATGATCCTTAGAATTCTTCCCTACCTTATTCCTGTGCTGAGATACAGGCTGCTCCAACCTGCTGTAAAATGCTTGATTTCGAGAGTGAGCGAAACTAATGAAAACATTGTTGGGGTAAAACCTAAAGGGAAAGACCTAGCACCAAATCCAATTTGCCATCTGATCTAACTTCTGGAGGCAGTCAAAATGATCCTTAGAATTCTTCCCTACCTTATTCCTGTGCTGAGATACAGGCTGCTCCAACCTGCTGTAAAATGCTTGATTTTGAGAGTGAGCGAAACTAATGAAAACATTGTTGGGGTAAAACCTAAAGGGAAAGACCTAGCACCAAATCCAATTTGCCATCTGATCTAACTTCTGGAGGCAGTCAAAATGATCCTTAGAATTCTTCCCTACCTTATTCCTGTGCTGAGATACAGGCTGCTCCAACCTGCTGTAAAATGCTTGATTTCGAGAGTGAGCGAAACTAATGAAAACATTGTTGGGGTAAAACCTAAAGGGAAAGACCTAGCACCAAATCCAATTTGCCATCTGATCTAACTTCTGGAGGCAGTCAAAATGAGTATTTGAATTCTTCCCTACCTTATTCCTGTGCTGAGATACAGGCTGCTCCAACCTGCTGTAAAATGCTTGATTTCGAGAGTGAGCGAAACTAATGAAAACATTGTTGGGGTAAAACCTAAAGGGAAAGACCTAGCACCAAATCCAATTTGCCATCTGATCTAACTTCTGGAGGCAGTCAAAATGATCCTTAGAATTCTTCCCTACCTTATTCCTGTGCTGAGATACAGGCTGCTCCAACCTGCTGTAAAATGCTTGATTTCGAGAGTGAGCGAAACTAATGAAAACATTGTTGGGGTAAAACCTAAAGGGAAAGACCTAGCACCAAATCCAATTTGCCATCTGATCTAACTTCTGGAGGCAGTCAAAATGATCCTTAGAATTCTTCCCTACCTTATTCCTGTGCTGAGATACAGGCTGCTCCAACCTGCTGTAAAATGCTTGATTTCGAGAGTGAGCGAAACTAATGAAAACATTGTTGGGGTAAAACCTAAAGGGAAAGACCTAGCACCAAATCCAATTTGCCATCTGATCTAACTTCTGGAGGCAGTCAAAATGATCCTTAGAATTCTTCCCTACCTTATTCCTGTGCTGAGATACAGGCTGCTCCAACCTGCTGTAAAATGCTTGATTTCGAGAGTGAGCGAAACTAATGAAAACATTGTTGGGGTAAAACCTAAAGGGAAAGACCTAGCACCAAATCCAATTTGCCATCTGATCTAACTTCTGGAGGCAGTCAAAATGATCCTTAGAATTCTTCCCTACCTTATTCCTGTGCTGAGATACAGGCTGCTCCAACCTGCTGTAAAATGCTTGATTTCGAGAGTGAGCGAAACTAATGAAAACATTGTTGGGGTAAAACCTAAAGGGAAAGACCTAGCACCAAATCCAATTTGCCATCTGATCTAACTTCTGGAGGCAGTCAAAATGATCCTTAGAATTCTTCCCTACCTTATTCCTGTGCTGAGATACAGGCTGCTCCAACCTGCTGTAAAATGCTTGATTTCGAGAGTGAGCGAAACTAATGAAAACATTGTTGGGGTAAAACCTAAAGGGAAAGACCTAGCACCAAATCCAATTTGCCATCTGATCTAACTTCTGGAGGCAGTCAAAATGATCCTTAGAATTCTTCCCTACCTTATTCCTGTGCTGAGATACAGGCTGCTCCAACCTGCTGTAAAATGCTTGATTTCGAGAGTGAGCGAAACTAATGAAAACATTGTTGGGGTAAAACCTAAAGGGAAAGACCTAGCACCAAATCCAATTTGCCATCTGATCTAACTTCTGGAGGCAGTCAAAATGATCCTTAGAATTCTTCCCTACCTTATTCCTGTGCTGAGATACAGGCTGCTCCAACCTGCTGTAAAATGCTTGATTTCGAGAGTGAGCGAAACTAATGAAAACATTGTTGGGGTAAAACCTAAAGGGAAAGACCTAGCACCAAATCCAATTTGCCATCTGATCTAACTTCTGGAGGCAGTCAAAATGATCCTTAGAATTCTTCCCTACCTTATTCCTGTGCTGAGATACAGGCTGCTCCAACCTGCTGTAAAATGCTTGATTTCGAGAGTGAGCGAAACTAATGAAAACATTGTTGGGGTAAAACCTAAAGGGAAAGACCTAGCACCAAATCCAATTTGCCATCTGATCTAACTTCTGGAGGCAGTCAAAATGATCCTTAGAATTCTTCCCTACCTTATTCCTGTGCTGAGATACAGGCTGCTCCAACCTGCTGTAAAATGCTTGATTTCGAGAGTGAGCGAAACTAATGAAAACATTGTTGGGGTAAAACCTAAAGGGAAAGACCTAGCACCAAATCCAATTTGCCATCTGATCTAACTTCTGGAGGCAGTCAAAATGATCCTTAGAATTCTTCCCTACCTTATTCCTGTGCTGAGATACAGGCTGCTCCAACCTGCTGTAAAATGCTTGATTTCGAGAGTGAGCGAAACTAATGAAAACATTGTTGGGGTAAAACCTAAAGGGAAAGACCTAGCACCAAATCCAATTTGCCATCTGATCTAACTTCTGGAGGCAGTCAAAATGATCCTTAGAATTCTTCCCTACCTTATTCCTGTGCTGAGATACAGGCTGCTCCAACCTGCTGTAAAATGCTTGATTTCGAGAGTGAGCGAAACTAATGAAAACATTGTTGGGGTAAAACCTAAAGGGAAAGACCTAGCACCAAATCCAATTTGCCATCTGATCTAACTTCTGGAGGCAGTCAAAATGATCCTTAGAATTCTTCCCTACCTTATTCCTGTGCTGAGATACAGGCTGCTCCAACCTGCTGTAAAATGCTTGATTTCGAGAGTGAGCGAAACTAATGAAAACATTGTTGGGGTAAAACCTAAAGGGAAAGACCTAGCACCAAATCCAATTTGCCATCTGATCTAACTTCTGGAGGCAGTCAAAATGATCCTTAGAATTCTTCCCTACCTTATTCCTGTGCTGAGATACAGGCTGCTCCAACCTGCTGTAAAATGCTTGATTTCGAGAGTCAGCGAAACTAATGAAAACATTGTTGGGGTAAAACCTAAAGGGAAAGACCTAGCACCAAATCCAATTTGCCATCTGATCTAACTTCTGGAGGCAGTCAAAATGAGTATTTGAATTCTTCCCTACCTTATTCCTGTGCTGAGATACAGGCTGCTCCAACCTGCTGTAAAATGCTTGATTTCGAGAGTGAGCGAAACTAATGAAAACATTGTTGGGGTAAAACCTAAAGGGAAAGACCTAGCACCAAATCCAATTTGCCATCTGATCTAACTTCTGGAGGCAGTCAAAATGATCCTTAGAATTCTTCCCTACCTTATTCCTGTGCTGAGATACAGGCTGCTCCAACCTGCTGTAAAATGCTTGATTTCGAGAGTGAGCGAAACTAATGAAAACATTGTTGGGGTAAAACCTAAAGGGAAAGACCTAGCACCAAATCCAATTTGCCATCTGATCTAACTTCTGGAGGCAGTCAAAATGATCCTTAGAATTCTTCCCTACCTTATTCCTGTGCTGAGATACAGGCTGCTCCAACCTGCTGTAAAATGCTTGATTTTGAGAGTGAGCGAAACTAATGAAAACATTGTTGGGGTAAAACCTAAAGGGAAAGACCTAGCACCAAATCCAATTTGCCATCTGATCTAACTTCTGGAGGCAGTCAAAATGATCCTTAGAATTCTTCCCTACCTTATTCCTGTGCTGAGATACAGGCTGCTCCAACCTGCTGTAAAATGCTTGATTTCGAGAGTGAGCGAAACTAATGAAAACATTGTTGGGGTAAAACCTAAAGGGAAAGACCTAGCACCAAATCCAATTTGCCATCTGATCTAACTTCTGGAGGCAGTCAAAATGAGTATTTGAATTCTTCCCTACCTTATTCCTGTGCTGAGATACAGGCTGCTCCAACCTGCTGTAAAATGCTTGATTTCGAGAGTGAGCGAAACTAATGAAAACATTGTTGGGGTAAAACCTAAAGGGAAAGACCTAGCACCAAATCCAATTTGCCATCTGATCTAACTTCTGGAGGCAGTCAAAATGATCCTTAGAATTCTTCCCTACCTTATTCCTGTGCTGAGATACAGGCTGCTCCAACCTGCTGTAAAATGCTTGATTTCGAGAGTGAGCGAAACTAATGAAAACATTGTTGGGGTAAAACCTAAAGGGAAAGACCTAGCACCAAATCCAATTTGCCATCTGATCTAACTTCTGGAGGCAGTCAAAATGAGTATTTGAATTCTTCCCTACCTTATTCCTGTGCTGAGATACAGGCTGCTCCAACCTGCTGTAAAATGCTTGATTTCGAGAGTGAGCGAAACTAATGAAAACATTGTTGGGGTAAAACCTAAAGGGAAAGACCTAGCACCAAATCCAATTTGCCATCTGATCTAACTTCTGGAGGCAGTCAAAATGATCCTTAGAATTCTTCCCTACCTTATTCCTGTGCTGAGATACAGGCTGCTCCAACCTGCTGTAAAATGCTTGATTTCGAGAGTGAGCGAAACTAATGAAAACATTGTTGGGGTAAAACCTAAAGGGAAAGACCTAGCACCAAATCCAATTTGCCATCTGATCTAACTTCTGGAGGCAGTCAAAATGATCCTTAGAATTCTTCCCTACCTTATTCCTGTGCTGAGATACAGGCTGCTCCAACCTGCTGTAAAATGCTTGATTTCGAGAGTGAGCGAAACTAATGAAAACATTGTTGGGGTAAAACCTAAAGGGAAAGACCTAGCACCAAATCCAATTTGCCATCTGATCTAACTTCTGGAGGCAGTCAAAATGATCCTTAGAATTCTTCCCTACCTTATTCCTGTGCTGAGATACAGGCTGCTCCAACCTGCTGTAAAATGCTTGATTTCGAGAGTGAGCGAAACTAATGAAAACATTGTTGGGGTAAAACCTAAAGGGAAAGACCTAGCACCAAATCCAATTTGCCATCTGATCTAACTTCTGGAGGCAGTCAAAATGATCCTTAGAATTCTTCCCTACCTTATTCCTGTGCTGAGATACAGGCTGCTCCAACCTGCTGTAAAATGCTTGATTTCGAGAGTGAGCGAAACTAATGAAAACATTGTTGGGGTAAAACCTAAAGGGAAAGACCTAGCACCAAATCCAATTTGCCATCTGATCTAACTTCTGGAGGCAGTCAAAATGATCCTTAGAATTCTTCCCTACCTTATTCCTGTGCTGAGATACAGGCTGCTCCAACCTGCTGTAAAATGCTTGATTTCGAGAGTGAGCGAAACTAATGAAAACATTGTTGGGGTAAAACCTAAAGGGAAAGACCTAGCACCAAATCCAATTTGCCATCTGATCTAACTTCTGGAGGCAGTCAAAATGAGTATTTGAATTCTTCCCTACCTTATTCCTGTGCTGAGATACAGGCTGCTCCAACCTGCTGTAAAATGCTTGATTTCGAGAGTCAGCGAAACTAATGAAAACATTGTTGGGGTAAAACCTAAAGGGAAAGACCTAGCACCAAATCCAATTTGCCATCTGATCTAACTTCTGGAGGCAGTCAAAATGATCCTTAGAATTCTTCCCTACCTTATTCCTGTGCTGAGATACAGGCTGCTCCAACCTGCTGTAAAATGCTTGATTTTGAGAGTGAGCGAAACTAATGAAAACATTGTTGGGGTAAAACCTAAAGGGAAAGACCTAGCACCAAATCCAATTTGCCATCTGATCTAACTTCTGGAGGCAGTCAAAATGATCCTTAGAATTCTTCCCTACCTTATTCCTGTGCTGAGATACAGGCTGCTCCAACCTGCTGTAAAATGCTTGATTTCGAGAGTGAGCGAAACTAATGAAAACATTGTTGGGGTAAAACCTAAAGGGAAAGACCTAGCACCAAATCCAATTTGCCATCTGATCTAACTTCTGGAGGCAGTCAAAATGATCCTTAGAATTCTTCCCTACCTTATTCCTGTGCTGAGATACAGGCTGCTCCAACCTGCTGTAAAATGCTTGATTTCGAGAGTGAGCGAAACTAATGAAAACATTGTTGGGGTAAAACCTAAAGGGAAAGACCTAGCACCAAATCCAATTTGCCATCTGATCTAACTTCTGGAGGCAGTCAAAATGATCCTTAGAATTCTTCCCTACCTTATTCCTGTGCTGAGATACAGGCTGCTCCAACCTGCTGTAAAATGCTTGATTTCGAGAGTGAGCGAAACTAATGAAAACATTGTTGGGGTAAAACCTAAAGGGAAAGACCTAGCACCAAATCCAATTTGCCATCTGATCTAACTTCTGGAGGCAGTCAAAATGATCCTTAGAATTCTTCCCTACCTTATTCCTGTGCTGAGATACAGGCTGCTCCAACCTGCTGTAAAATGCTTGATTTCGAGAGTGAGCGAAACTAATGAAAACATTGTTGGGGTAAAACCTAAAGGGAAAGACCTAGCACCAAATCCAATTTGCCATCTGATCTAACTTCTGGAGGCAGTCAAAATGATCCTTAGAATTCTTCCCTACCTTATTCCTGTGCTGAGATACAGGCTGCTCCAACCTGCTGTAAAATGCTTGATTTCGAGAGTGAGCGAAACTAATGAAAACATTGTTGGGGTAAAACCTAAAGGGAAAGACCTAGCACCAAATCCAATTTGCCATCTGATCTAACTTCTGGAGGCAGTCAAAATGATCCTTAGAATTCTTCCCTACCTTATTCCTGTGCTGAGATACAGGCTGCTCCAACCTGCTGTAAAATGCTTGATTTCGAGAGTGAGCGAAACTAATGAAAACATTGTTGGGGTAAAACCTAAAGGGAAAGACCTAGCACCAAATCCAATTTGCCATCTGATCTAACTTCTGGAGGCAGTCAAAATGATCCTTAGAATTCTTCCCTACCTTATTCCTGTGCTGAGATACAGGCTGCTCCAACCTGCTGTAAAATGCTTGATTTCGAGAGTGAGCGAAACTAATGAAAACATTGTTGGGGTAAAACCTAAAGGGAAAGACCTAGCACCAAATCCAATTTGCCATCTGATCTAACTTCTGGAGGCAGTCAAAATGATCCTTAGAATTCTTCCCTACCTTATTCCTGTGCTGAGATACAGGCTGCTCCAACCTGCTGTAAAATGCTTGATTTCGAGAGTGAGCGAAACTAATGAAAACATTGTTGGGGTAAAACCTAAAGGGAAAGACCTAGCACCAAATCCAATTTGCCATCTGATCTAACTTCTGGAGGCAGTCAAAATGATCCTTAGAATTCTTCCCTACCTTATTCCTGTGCTGAGATACAGGCTGCTCCAACCTGCTGTAAAATGCTTGATTTCGAGAGTGATCGAAACTAATGAAAACATTGTTGGGGTAAAACCTAAAGGGAAAGACCTAGCACCAAATCCAATTTGCCATCTGATCTAACTTCTGGAGGCAGTCAAAATGAGTATTTGAATTCTTCCCTACCTTATTCCTGTGCTGAGATACAGGCTGCTCCAACCTGCTGTAAAATGCTTGATTTCGAGAGTGAGCGAAACTAATGAAAACATTGTTGGGGTAAAACCTAAAGGGAAAGACCTAGCACCAAATCCAATTTGCCATCTGATCTAACTTCTGGAGGCAGTCAAAATGATCCTTAGAATTCTTCCCTACCTTATTCCTGTGCTGAGATACAGGCTGCTCCAACCTGCTGTAAAATGCTTGATTTCGAGAGTGAGCGAAACTAATGAAAACATTGTTGGGGTAAAACCTAAAGGGAAAGACCTAGCACCAAATCCAATTTGCCATCTGATCTAACTTCTGGAGGCAGTCAAAATGATCCTTAGAATTCTTCCCTACCTTATTCCTGTGCTGAGATACAGGCTGCTCCAACCTGCTGTAAAATGCTTGATTTCGAGAGTGAGCGAAACTAATGAAAACATTGTTGGGGTAAAACCTAAAGGGAAAGACCTAGCACCAAATCCAATTTGCCATCTGATCTAACTTCTGGAGGCAGTCAAAATGAGTATTTGAATTCTTCCCTACCTTATTCCTGTGCTGAGATACAGGCTGCTCCAACCTGCTGTAAAATGCTTGATTTCGAGAGTCAGCGAAACTAATGAAAACATTGTTGGGGTAAAACCTAAAGGGAAAGACCTAGCACCAAATCCAATTTGCCATCTGATCTAACTTCTGGAGGCAGTCAAAATGATCCTTAGAATTCTTCCCTACCTTATTCCTGGGCTGAGATACAGGCTGCTCCAACCTGCTGTAAAATGCTTGATTTCGAGAGTGAGCGAAACTAATGAAAACATTGTTGGGGTAAAACCTAAAGGGAAAGACCTAGCACCAAATCCAATTTGCCATCTGATCTAACTTCTGGAGGCAGTCAAAATGATCCTTAGAATTCTTCCCTACCTTATTCCTGTGCTGAGATGCAGGCTGCTCCAATCTGCTGTAAAATGCTTGATTTCGAGAGTGATCGAAACTAATGAAAACATTGTTGGGGTAAAACCTAAAGGGAAAGACCTAGCACCAAATCCAATTTGCCATCTGATCTAACTTCTGGAGGCAGTCAAAATGAGTATTTGAATTCTTCCCTACCTTATTCCTGTGCTGAGATACAGGCTGCTCCAACCTGCTGTAAAATGCTTGATTTCGAGAGTCAGCGAAACTAATGAAAACATTGTTGGGGTAAAACCTAAAGGGAAAGACCTAGCACCAAATCCAATTTGCCATCTGATCTAACTTCTGGAGGCAGTCAAAATGATCCTTAGAATTCTTCCCTACCTTATTCCTGGGCTGAGATACAGGCTGCTCCAACCTGCTGTAAAATGCTTGATTTCGAGAGTGAGCGAAACTAATGAAAACATTGTTGGGGTAAAACCTAAAGGGAAAGACCTAGCACCAAATCCAATTTGCCATCTGATCTAACTTCTGGAGGCAGTCAAAATGATCCTTAGAATTCTTCCCTACCTTATTCCTGTGCTGAGATGCAGGCTGCTCCAATCTGCTGTAAAATGCTTGATTTCGAGAGTGATCGAAACTAATGAAAACATTGTTGGGGTAAAACCTAAAGGGAAAGACCTAGCACCAAATCCAATTTGCCATCTGATCTAACTTCTGGAGGCAGTCAAAATGAGTATTTGAATTCTTCCCTACCTTATTCCTGTGCTGAGATACAGGCTGCTCCAACCTGCTGTAAAATGCTTGATTTCGAGAGTGAGCGAAACTAATGAAAACATTGTTGGGGTAAAACCTAAAGGGAAAGACCTAGCACCAAATCCAATTTGCCATCTGATCTAACTTCTGGAGGCAGTCAAAATGAGTATTTGAATTCTTCCCTACCTTATTCCTGTGCTGAGATACAGGCTGCTCCAACCTGCTGTAAAATGCTTGATTTCGAGAGTGAGCGAAACTAATGAAAACATTGTTGGGGTAAAACCTAAAGGGAAAGACCTAGCACCAAATCCAATTTGCCATCTGATCTAACTTCTGGATGCAGTCAAAATGAGTATTTGAATTCTTCCCTACCTTATTCCTGTGCTGAGATACAGGCTGCTCCAACCTGCTGTAAAATGCTTGATTTCGAGAGTGAGCGAAACTAATGAAAAGATTGTTGGGGTAAAACCTAAAGGGAAAGACCTAGCACCAAATCCAATTTGCCATCTGATCTAACTTCTGGAGGCAGTCAAAATGATCCTTAGAATTCTTCCCTACCTTATTCCTGTGCTGAGATACAGGCTGCTCCAACCTGCTGTAAAATGCTTGATTTCGAGAGTGAGCGAAACTAATGAAAACATTTTTGGGGTAAAACCTAAAGGGAAAGACCTAGCACCAAATCCAATTTGCCATCTGATCTAACTTCTGGAGGCAGTCAAAATGAGTATTTGAATTCTTCCCTACCTTATTCCTGTGCTGAGATACAGGCTGCTCCAACCTGCTGTAAAATGCTTGATTTCGAGAGTGAGCGAAACTAATGAAAACATTGTTGGGGTAAAACCTAAAGGGAAAGACCTAGCACCAAATCCAATTTGCCATCTGATCTAACTTCTGGAGGCAGTCAAAATGATCCTTAGAATTCTTCCCTACCTTATTCCTGTGCTGAGATACAGGCTGCTCCAACCTGCTGTAAAATGCTTGATTTCGAGAGTGAGCGAAACTAATGAAAACATTGTTGGGGTAAAACCTAAAGGGAAAGACCTAGCACCAAATCCAATTTGCCATCTGATCTAACTTCTGGAGGCAGTCAAAATGATCCTTAGAATTCTTCCCTACCTTATTCCTGTGCTGAGATACAGGCTGCTCCAACCTGCTGTAAAATGCTTGATTTCGAGAGTGAGCGAAACTAATGAAAACATTGTTGGGGTAAAACCTAAAGGGAAAGACCTAGCACCAAATCCAATTTGCCATCTGATCTAACTTCTGGAGGCAGTCAAAATGATCCTTAGAATTCTTCCCTACCTTATTCCTGTGCTGAGATACAGGCTGCTCCAACCTGCTGTAAAATGCTTGATTTCGAGAGTGAGCGAAACTAATGAAAAGATTGTTGGGGTAAAACCTAAAGGGAAAGACCTAGCACCAAATCCAATTTGCCATCTGATCTAACTTCTGGAGGCAGTCAAAATGATCCTTAGAATTCTTCCCTACCTTATTCCTGTGCTGAGATACAGGCTGCTCCAACCTGCTGTAAAATGCTTGATTTCGAGAGTCAGCGAAACTAATGAAAACATTGTTGGGGTAAAACCTAAAGGGAAAGACCTAGCACCAAATCCAATTTGCCATCTGATCTAACTTCTGGAGGCAGTCAAAATGATCCTTAGAATTCTTCCCTACCTTATTCCTGTGCTGAGATACAGGCTGCTCCAACCTGCTGTAAAATGCTTGATTTCGAGAGTGAGCGAAACTAATGAAAACATTGTTGGGGTAAAACCTAAAGGGAAAGACCTAGCACCAAATCCAATTTGCCATCTGATCTAACTTCTGGAGGCAGTCAAAATGATCCTTAGAATTCTTCCCTACCTTATTCCTGTGCTGAGATACAGGCTGCTCCAACCTGCTGTAAAATGCTTGATTTTGAGAGTGAGCGAAACTAATGAAAACATTGTTGGGGTAAAACCTAAAGGGAAAGACCTAGCACCAAATCCAATTTGCCATCTGATCTAACTTCTGGAGGCAGTCAAAATGATCCTTAGAATTCTTCCCTACCTTATTCCTGTGCTGAGATACAGGCTGCTCCAACCTGCTGTAAAATGCTTGATTTCGAGAGTGAGCGAAACTAATGAAAACATTTTTGGGGTAAAACCTAAAGGGAAAGACCTAGCACCAAATCCAATTTGCCATCTGATCTAACTTCTGGAGGCAGTCAAAATGAGTATTTGAATTCTTCCCTACCTTATTCCTGTGCTGAGATACAGGCTGCTCCAACCTGCTGTAAAATGCTTGATTTCGAGAGTGAGCGAAACTAATGAAAACATTGTTGGGGTAAAACCTAAAGGGAAAGACCTAGCACCAAATCCAATTTGCCATCTGATCTAACTTCTGGAGGCAGTCAAAATGATCCTTAGAATTCTTCCCTACCTTATTCCTGTGCTGAGATACAGGCTGCTCCAACCTGCTGTAAAATGCTTGATTTCGAGAGTGAGCGAAACTAATGAAAACATTGTTGGGGTAAAACCTAAAGGGAAAGACCTAGCACCAAATCCAATTTGCCATCTGATCTAACTTCTGGAGGCAGTCAAAATGATCCTTAGAATTCTTCCCTACCTTATTCCTGTGCTGAGATACAGGCTGCTCCAACCTGCTGTAAAATGCTTGATTTCGAGAGTGAGCGAAACTAATGAAAACATTGTTGGGGTAAAACCTAAAGGGAAAGACCTAGCACCAAATCCAATTTGCCATCTGATCTAACTTCTGGAGGCAGTCAAAATGATCCTTAGAATTCTTCCCTACCTTATTCCTGTGCTGAGATACAGGCTGCTCCAACCTGCTGTAAAATGCTTGATTTCGAGAGTGAGCGAAACTAATGAAAAGATTGTTGGGGTAAAACCTAAAGGGAAAGACCTAGCACCAAATCCAATTTGCCATCTGATCTAACTTCTGGAGGCAGTCAAAATGATCCTTAGAATTCTTCCCTACCTTATTCCTGTGCTGAGATACAGGCTGCTCCAACCTGCTGTAAAATGCTTGATTTCGAGAGTCAGCGAAACTAATGAAAACATTGTTGGGGTAAAACCTAAAGGGAAAGACCTAGCACCAAATCCAATTTGCCATCTGATCTAACTTCTGGAGGCAGTCAAAATGATCCTTAGAATTCTTCCCTACCTTATTCCTGTGCTGAGATACAGGCTGCTCCAACCTGCTGTAAAATGCTTGATTTCGAGAGTGAGCGAAACTAATGAAAACATTGTTGGGGTAAAACCTAAAGGGAAAGACCTAGCACCAAATCCAATTTGCCATCTGATCTAACTTCTGGAGGCAGTCAAAATGATCCTTAGAATTCTTCCCTACCTTATTCCTGTGCTGAGATACAGGCTGCTCCAACCTGCTGTAAAATGCTTGATTTTGAGAGTGAGCGAAACTAATGAAAACATTGTTGGGGTAAAACCTAAAGGGAAAGACCTAGCACCAAATCCAATTTGCCATCTGATCTAACTTCTGGAGGCAGTCAAAATGATCCTTAGAATTCTTCCCTACCTTATTCCTGTGCTGAGATACAGGCTGCTCCAACCTGCTGTAAAATGCTTGATTTCGAGAGTCAGCGAAACTAATGAAAACATTGTTGGGGTAAAACCTAAAGGGAAAGACCTAGCACCAAATCCAATTTGCCATCTGATCTAACTTCTGGAGGCAGTCAAAATGATCCTTAGAATTCTTCCCTACCTTATTCCTGTGCTGAGATACAGGCTGCTCCAACCTGCTGTAAAATGCTTGATTTCGAGAGTGAGCGAAACTAATGAAAACATTGTTGGGGTAAAACCTAAAGGGAAAGACCTAGCACCAAATCCAATTTGCCATCTGATCTAACTTCTGGAGGCAGTCAAAATGAGTATTTGAATTCTTCCCTACCTTATTCCTGTGCTGAGATACAGGCTGCTCCAACCTGCTGTAAAATGCTTGATTTCGAGAGTGATCGAAACTAATGAAAACATTGTTGGGGTAAAACCTAAAGGGAAAGGCCTAGCACCAAATTGCATTGGCCATCTGATATAACTTCTGGAGGCAGTCAAAATGAGTATTTGAATTCTTCCCTACCTTATTCCTGTGCTGAGATACAGGCTGCTCCAACCTGCTGTAAAATGCTTGATTTCGAGAGTGAGCGAAACTAATGAAAACATTGTTGGGGTAAAACCTAAAGGGAAAGACCTAGCACCAAATCCAATTTGCCATCTGATCTAACTTCTGGAGGCAGTCAAAATGATCCTTAGAATTCTTCCCTACCTTATTCCTGTGCTGAGATGCAGGCTGCTCCAATCTGCTGTAAAATGCTTGATTTCGAGAGTGAGCGAAACTAATGAAAACATTGTTGGGGTAAAACCTAAAGGGAAAGACCTAGCACCAAATCCAATTTGCCATCTGATCTAACTTCTGGAGGCAGTCAAAATGATCCTTAGAATTCTTCCCTACCTTATTCCTGTGCTGAGATACAGGCTGCTCCAACCTGCTGTAAAATGCTTGATTTCGAGAGTGAGCGAAACTAATGAAAACATTGTTGGGGTAAAACCTAAAGGGAAAGACCTAGCACCAAATCCAATTTGCCATCTGATCTAACTTCTGGAGGCAGTCAAAATGATCCTTAGAATTCTTCCCTACCTTATTCCTGTGCTGAGATACAGGCTGCTCCAACCTGCTGTAAAATGCTTGATTTCGAGAGTGAGCGAAACTAATGAAAACATTGTTGGGGTAAAACCTAAAGGGAAAGACCTAGCACCAAATCCAATTTGCCATCTGATCTAACTTCTGGAGGCAGTCAAAATGATCCTTAGAATTCTTCCCTACCTTATTCCTGTGCTGAGATACAGGCTGCTCCAACCTGCTGTAAAATGCTTGATTTCGAGAGTGAGCGAAACTAATGAAAACATTGTTGGGGTAAAACCTAAAGGGAAAGACCTAGCACCAAATCCAATTTGCCATCTGATCTAACTTCTGGAGGCAGTCAAAATGAGTATTTGAATTCTTCCCTACCTTATTCCTGTGCTGAGATACAGGCTGCTCCAACCTGCTGTAAAATGCTTGATTTCGAGAGTGATCGAAACTAATGAAAACATTGTTGGGGTAAAACCTAAAGGGAAAGACCTAGCACCAAATCCAATTTGCCATCTGATCTAACTTCTGGAGGCAGTCAAAATGATCCTTAGAATTCTTCCCTACCTTATTCCTGTGCTGAGATACAGGCTGCTCCAACCTGCTGTAAAATGCTTGATTTCGAGAGTGAGCGAAACTAATGAAAACATTGTTGGGGTAAAACCTAAAGGGAAAGACCTAGCACCAAATCCAATTTGCCATCTGATCTAACTTCGGGAGGCAGTCAAAATGATCCTTAGAATTCTTCCCTACCTTATTCCTGTGCTGAGATACAGGCTGCTCCAACCTGCTGTAAAATGCTTGATTTCGAGAGTGATCGAAACTAATGAAAACATTGTTGGGGTAAAACCTAAAGGGAAAGGTCTAGCACCAAATTGCATTGGCCATCTGATATAACTTCTGGAGGCAGTCAAAATGAGTATTTGAATTCTTCCCTACCTTATTCCTGTGCTGAGATACAGGCTGCTCCAACCTGCTGTAAAATGCTTGATTTCGAGAGTGAGCGAAACTAATGAAAACATTGTTGGGGTAAAACCTAAAGGGAAAGACCTAGCACCAAATCCAATTTGCCATCTGATCTAACTTCTGGAGGCAGTCAAAATGATCCTTAGAATTCTTCCCTACCTTATTCCTGTGCTGAGATGCAGGCTGCTCCAATCTGCTGTAAAATGCTTGATTTCGAGAGTGATCGAAACTAATGAAAACATTGTTGGGGTAAAACCTAAAGGGAAAGACCTAGCACCAAATCCAATTTGCCATCTGATCTAACTTCTGGAGGCAGTCAAAATGAGTATTTGAATTCTTCCCTACCTTATTCCTGTGCTGAGATACAGGCTGCTCCAACCTGCTGTAAAATGCTTGATTTCGAGAGTGAGCAAAACTAATGAAAACATTGTTGGGGTAAAACCTAAAGGGAAAGACCTAGCACCAAATCCAATTTGCCATCTGATCTAACTTCTGGAGGCAGTCAAAATGAGTATTTGAATTCTTCCCTACCTTATTCCTGTGCTGAGATACAGGCTGCTCCAACCTGCTGTAAAATGCTTGATTTCGAGAGTGAGCGAAACTAATGAAAACATTGTTGGGGTAAAACCTAAAGGGAAAGACCTAGCACCAAATCCAATTTGCCATCTGATCTAACTTCTGGAGGCAGTCAAAATGAGTATTTGAATTCTTCCCTACCTTATTCCTGTGCTGAGATACAGGCTGCTCCAACCTGCTGTAAAATGCTTGATTTCGAGAGTGAGCGAAACTAATGAAAACATTGTTGGGGTAAAACCTAAAGGGAAAGACCTAGCACCAAATCCAATTTGCCATCTGATCTAACTTCTGGAGGCAGTCAAAATGATCCTTAGAATTCTTCCCTACCTTATTCCTGTGCTGAGATACAGGCTGCTCCAACCTGCTGTAAAATGCTTGATTTCGAGAGTGAGCGAAACTAATGAAAACATTGTTGGGGTAAAACCTAAAGGGAAAGACCTAGCACCAAATCCAATTTGCCATCTGATCTAACTTCTGGAGGCAGTCAAAATGATCCTTAGAATTCTTCCCTACCTTATTCCTGTGCTGAGATACAGGCTGCTCCAACCTGCTGTAAAATGCTTGATTTCGAGAGTGAGCGAAACTAATGAAAACATTGTTGGGGTAAAACCTAAAGGGAAAGACCTAGCACCAAATCCAATTTGCCATCTGATCTAACTTCTGGAGGCAGTCAAAATGATCCTTAGAATTCTTCCCTACCTTATTCCTGTGCTGAGATACAGGCTGCTCCAACCTGCTGTAAAATGCTTGATTTCGAGAGTGAGCGAAACTAATGAAAACATTGTTGGGGTAAAACCTAAAGGGAAAGACCTAGCACCAAATCCAATTTGCCATCTGATCTAACTTCTGGAGGCAGTCAAAATGATCCTTAGAATTCTTCCCTACCTTATTCCTGTGCTGAGATACAGGCTGCTCCAACCTGCTGTAAAATGCTTGATTTCGAGAGTGAGCGAAACTAATGAAAACATTGTTGGGGTAAAACCTAAAGGGAAAGACCTAGCACCAAATCCAATTTGCCATCTGATCTAACTTCTGGAGGCAGTCAAAATGATCCTTAGAATTCTTCCCTACCTTATTCCTGTGCTGAGATACAGGCTGCTCCAACCTGCTGTAAAATGCTTGATTTCGAGAGTGAGCGAAACTAATGAAAACATTGTTGGGGTAAAACCTAAAGGGAAAGACCTAGCACCAAATCCAATTTGCCATCTGATCTAACTTCTGGAGGCAGTCAAAATGAGTATTTGAATTCTTCCCTACCTTATTCCTGTGCTGAGATACAGGCTGCTCCAACCTGCTGTAAAATGCTTGATTTCGAGAGTGAGCGAAACTAATGAAAACATTGTTGGGGTAAAACCTAAAGGGAAAGACCTAGCACCAAATCCAATTTGCCATCTGATCTAACTTCTGGAGGCAGTCAAAATGATCCTTAGAATTCTTCCCTACCTTATTCCTGTGCTGAGATACAGGCTGCTCCAACCTGCTGTAAAATGCTTGATTTTGAGAGTGAGCGAAACTAATGAAAACATTGTTGGGGTAAAACCTAAAGGGAAAGACCTAGCACCAAATCCAATTTGCCATCTGATCTAACTTCTGGAGGCAGTCAAAATGAGTATTTGAATTCTTCCCTACCTTATTCCTGTGCTGAGATACAGGCTGCTCCAACCTGCTGTAAAATGCTTGATTTCGAGAGTGAGCGAAACTAATGAAAACATTGTTGGGGTAAAACCTAAAGGGAAAGACCTAGCACCAAATCCAATTTGCCATCTGATCTAACTTCTGGAGGCAGTCAAAATGAGTATTTGAATTCTTCCCTACCTTATTCCTGTGCTGAGATACAGGCTGCTCCAACCTGCTGTAAAATGCTTGATTTCGAGAGTGAGCGAAACTAATGAAAACATTGTTGGGGTAAAACCTAAAGGGAAAGACCTAGCACCAAATCCAATTTGCCATCTGATCTAACTTCTGGAGGCAGTCAAAATGATCCTTAGAATTCTTCCCTACCTTATTCCTGTGCTGAGATACAGGCTGCTCCAACCTGCTGTAAAATGCTTGATTTCGAGAGTGAGCGAAACTAATGAAAACATTGTTGGGGTAAAACCTAAAGGGAAAGACCTAGCACCAAATCCAATTTGCCATCTGATCTAACTTCTGGAGGCAGTCAAAATGATCCTTAGAATTCTTCCCTACCTTATTCCTGTGCTGAGATACAGGCTGCTCCAACCTGCTGTAAAATGCTTGATTTCGAGAGTGAGCGAAACTAATGAAAACATTGTTGGGGTAAAACCTAAAGGGAAAGACCTAGCACCAAATCCAATTTGCCATCTGATCTAACTTCTGGAGGCAGTCAAAATGATCCTTAGAATTCTTCCCTACCTTATTCCTGTGCTGAGATACAGGCTGCTCCAACCTGCTGTAAAATGCTTGATTTCGAGAGTGAGCGAAACTAATGAAAACATTGTTGGGGTAAAACCTAAAGGGAAAGACCTAGCACCAAATCCAATTTGCCATCTGATCTAACTTCTGGAGGCAGTCAAAATGATCCTTAGAATTCTTCCCTACCTTATTCCTGTGCTGAGATACAGGCTGCTCCAACCTGCTGTAAAATGCTTGATTTCGAGAGTGAGCGAAACTAATGAAAACATTGTTGGGGTAAAACCTAAAGGGAAAGACCTAGCACCAAATCCAATTTGCCATCTGATCTAACTTCTGGAGGCAGTCAAAATGATCCTTAGAATTCTTCCCTACCTTATTCCTGTGCTGAGATACAGGCTGCTCCAACCTGCTGTAAAATGCTTGATTTCGAGAGTGAGCGAAACTAATGAAAACATTGTTGGGGTAAAACCTAAAGGGAAAGACCTAGCACCAAATCCAATTTGCCATCTGATCTAACTTCTGGAGGCAGTCAAAATGAGTATTTGAATTCTTCCCTACCTTATTCCTGTGCTGAGATACAGGCTGCTCCAACCTGCTGTAAAATGCTTGATTTCGAGAGTGAGCGAAACTAATGAAAACATTGTTGGGGTAAAACCTAAAGGGAAAGACCTAGCACCAAATCCAATTTGCCATCTGATCTAACTTCTGGAGGCAGTCAAAATGATCCTTAGAATTCTTCCCTACCTTATTCCTGTGCTGAGATACAGGCTGCTCCAACCTGCTGTAAAATGCTTGATTTTGAGAGTGAGCGAAACTAATGAAAACATTGTTGGGGTAAAACCTAAAGGGAAAGACCTAGCACCAAATCCAATTTGCCATCTGATCTAACTTCTGGAGGCAGTCAAAATGAGTATTTGAATTCTTCCCTACCTTATTCCTGTGCTGAGATACAGGCTGCTCCAACCTGCTGTAAAATGCTTGATTTCGAGAGTGAGCGAAACTAATGAAAACATTGTTGGGGTAAAACCTAAAGGGAAAGACCTAGCACCAAATCCAATTTGCCATCTGATCTAACTTCTGGAGGCAGTCAAAATGAGTATTTGAATTCTTCCCTACCTTATTCCTGTGCTGAGATACAGGCTGCTCCAACCTGCTGTAAAATGCTTGATTTCGAGAGTGAGCGAAACTAATGAAAACATTGTTGGGGTAAAACCTAAAGGGAAAGACCTAGCACCAAATCCAATTTGCCATCTGATCTAACTTCTGGAGGCAGTCAAAATGATCCTTAGAATTCTTCCCTACCTTATTCCTGTGCTGAGATACAGGCTGCTCCAACCTGCTGTAAAATGCTTGATTTCGAGAGTGAGCGAAACTAATGAAAACATTGTTGGGGTAAAACCTAAAGGGAAAGACCTAGCACCAAATCCAATTTGCCATCTGATCTAACTTCTGGAGGCAGTCAAAATGAGTATTTGAATTCTTCCCTACCTTATTCCTGTGCTGAGATACAGGCTGCTCCAACCTGCTGTAAAATGCTTGATTTCGAGAGTGAGCGAAACTAATGAAAACATTGTTGGGGTAAAACCTAAAGGGAAAGACCTAGCACCAAATCCAATTTGCCATCTGATCTAACTTCTGGAGGCAGTCAAAATGAGTATTTGAATTCTTCCCTGCCTTATTCCTGTGCTGAGATACAGGCTGCTCCAACCTGCTGTAAAATGCTTGATTTCGAGAGTGAGCGAAACTAATGAAAACATTGTTGGGGTAAAACCTAAAGGGAAAGACCTAGCACCAAATCCAATTGGCCATCTGATCTAACTTCTGGAGGCAGTCAAAATGATCCTTAGAATTCTTCCCTACCTTATTCCTGTGCTGAGATTGCAGGCTGCTCCAACCTGCTGTAAAATGCTTGATTTCGAGAGTGATCGAAACTAATGAAAACATTGTTGGGGTAAAAACCTAAAGGGAAAGACCTAGCACCAAATCCAATTTGCCATCTGATCTAACTTCTGGGGGCAGTCAAAATGAGTATTTGAATTCTTCCCTACCTTATTCCTGTGCTGAGATACAGGCTGCTCCAACCTGCTGTAAAATGCTTGATTTCGGAGAGGTGATCGAAACTTATGAAAACATTGTTGGGGTAAAACCTAAAGGGGAAAGGGCCTAGCACCAAATTGCATTGGCCATCTGATCTAACTTCTGGAGGCAGTTAAAATGAGTATTTTGAATTCTTCCCTACCTTATTCCTGTGCTGAGATACAGGCTGCTCCAACCTGCTGTAAAATGCTTGATTTCGAGAGTGAGCGAAACTAATGAAAACATTGTTGGGGTAAAACCTAAAGGGAAAGACCTAGCACCAAATACAATTTGCCATCTGATCTAACTTCTGGAGGGCAGTCAAAATGAGTATTTGAATTCTTCCTTACCTTATGCCTGTGCTGAGAATACAGGCTGCTCCAACCTGCTGTAAAATGCTTGATTTCGAGAGTGATCGAAACTAATGAAAACATTGTTGGGGTAAAACCTAAAGGGAAAGACCTAGCACCAAATCCAATTTGCCATCTGATCTAACTTCTGGAGGCAGTCAAAATGATCCTTAGAATTCTTCCCTACCTTATTCCTGTGCTGAGATACAGGCTGCTCCAACCTGCTGTAAAATGCTTGATTTCGAGAGTGAGCGAAACTAATGAAAACATTGTTGGGGGTTAAAACCTAAAGGGAAAGACCTAGCACCAAATCCAATTTGCCATCTGATCTAACTTCTGGAGGGCAGTCAAAATGATCCTTAGAATTCTTCCCTACCTTATTCCTGTGCTGAGATACAGGCTGCTCCAACCTGCTGTAAAATGCTTGATTTCGAGAGTGAGCGAAACTAATGAAAACATTGTTGGGGTAAAACCTAAAGGGAAAGACCTAGCACCAAATCCAATTTGCCATCTGATCTAACTTCTGGAGGCAGTCAAAATGATCCTTAGAATTCTTCCCTACCTTATTCCTGTGCTGAGATACAGGCTGCTCCAACCTGCTGTAAAATGCTTGATTTCGAGAGTGAGCGAACTAATGAAAACATTGTTGGGGTAAAACCTAAAGGGAAAGAACCTAGCACCAAATCCAATTTGCCATCTGATCTAACTTCTGGAGGCAGTCAAAATGATCCTTAGAATTCTTCCCTACCTTATTCCTGTGCTGAGATACAGGCTGCTCCAACCTGCTGTAAAATGCTTGATTTCGAGAGTGAGCGAAACTAATGAAAACATTGTTGGGGTAAAACCTAAAGGGAAAGGACCTAGCACCAAATCCAATTTGCCATCTGATCTAACTTCTGGAGGCAGTCAAAATGAGTATTTGAATTCTTCCCTACCTTATTCCCTGTGCTGAGATACAGGCTGCTCCAACCTGCTGTAAAATGCTTGATTTCGAGAGTGAGCGAAACTAATGAAAACATTGTTGGGGTAAAAACCTAAAGGGAAAGACCTAGCACCAAATCCAATTTGCCATCTGATCTAACTTCTGGAGGCAGTCAAAATGAGTATTTGAATTCTTCCCTACCTTATTCCTGTGCTGAGATACAGGCTGCTCCAACCTGCTGTAAAATGCTTGATTTCGAGAGTGAGCGAAACTAATGAAAACATTGTTGGGGTAAAACCTAAAGGGAAAGACCTAGCACCAAATCCAATTTGCCATCTGATCTAACTTCTGGAGGCAGTCAAAATGATCCTTAGAATTCTTCCCTACCTTATTCCTGTGCTGAGATACAGGCTGCTCCAACCTGCTGTAAAATGCTTGATTTCGAGAGAGTGAGCGAAACTAATGAAAACATTGTTGGGGGTAAAAACCCTAAAGGGAAAGACCTAGCACCAAATCCAATTTGCCATCTGATCTAACTTCTGGAGGCAGTCAAAATGAGTATTTGAATTCTTCATTGCCTTATTTCCTGTGCTGAGATACAGGCTGCTCCAACCTGCTGTAAAATGCTTGATTTCGGAGAGTGAGCGAAACTAATGAAAACATTGTTGGGGTAAAACCTAAAGGGAAAGACCTAGCACCAAATCCAATTTGCCATCTGATCTAACTTCTGGAGGCAGTCAAAATGATCCTTAGAATTCTTCCCTACCTTATTCCTGTGCTGAGATGCAGGCTGCTCCAACCTGCTGTAAAAATGCTTGATTTCGAGAGTCAGCGAAACTAATGAAAACATTGTTGGGGTAAAACCTAAAGGGAAAGACCTAGCACCAAATCCAATTTGCCATCTGATCTAACTTCTGGAGGCAGTCCAAAATGAGTATTTGGAATTCTTCCCTACCTTATTCCTGTGCTGAGATACAGGCTGCTCCAACCTGCTGTAAAATGCTTGATTTCGAGAGTGATCGAAACTTATGAAAACATTGTTGGGGTAAAACCTAAAGGGAAAGGCCTAGCACCAAATTGCATTGGCCATCTGATCTAACTTCTGGAGGCAGTCAAAATGAGTATTTGAATTCTTCCCTACCTTATTCCTGTGCTGAGATACAGGCTGCTCCCAACCTGCTGTAAAAATGCTTGATTTCGAGAGTGAGCGAAACTAATGAAAACATTGTTGGGGTAAAACCTAAAGGGAAAGACCTAGCACCAAATACAATTTGCCATCTGATCTAACTTCTGGAGGCAGTCAAAATGAGTATTTGAATTCTTCCTTACCTTATTCCTGTGCTGAGATACAGGGCCTGCTCCAACCTGCTGTAAAATGCTTGATTTCGGAGAGTGATCGAAACTAATGAAAACATTGTTGGGGTAAAACCTAAAGGGAAAGACCTAGCACCAAATCCAATTTGCCATCTGATCTAACTTCTGGAGGCAGTCAAAATGATCCTTAGAATTCTTCCCTACCTTATTCCTGTGCTGAGATACAGGCTGCTCCAACCTGCTGTAAAATGCTTGATTTCGAGAGTGAGCGAAACTAATGAAAACATTGTTGGGGTAAAACCTAAAGGGAAAGACCTAGCACCAAATCCAATTTGCCATCTGATCTAAACTTCTGGAGGCAGTCAAAATGAGTATTTGAATTCTTCCTTACCTTATTCCTGGGCTGAGATACAGGCTGCTCCAACCTGCTGTAAAATGCTTGATTTCGAGAGTGAGCGAAACTAATGAAAACATTGTTGGGGTAAAACCTAAAGGGAAAGACCTAGCACCAAATCCAATTTGCCATCTGATCTAACTTCTGGAGGCAGTCAAAATGAGTATTTGAATTCTTCCTTACCTTATTCCTGTGCTGAGATACAGGCTGCTCCAACCTGCTGTAAAATGCTTGATTTCGAGGAGTGATCGAAACTAATGAAAACATTGTTGGGGTAAAACCCAAAGGGAAAAGACCTAGCACCAAATCCAATTTGCCATCTGATCTAACTTCTGGAGGCAGTCAAAATGATCCTTAGAATTCTTCCCTACCTTATTCCTGTGCTGAGATACAGGCTGCTCCAACCTGCTGTAAAATGCTTGATTTCGAGAGTGAGCGAAACTAATGAAAACATTGTTGGGGTAAAACCTAAAGGGAAAGACCTAGCACCAAATCCAATTTGCCATCTGATCTAACTTCTGGAGGCAGTCAAAATGATCCTTAGAATTTCTTCCCTACCTTATTCCTGTGCTGAGATACAGGCTGCTCCAACCTGCTGTAAAATGCTTGATTTCGAGAGTGAGCGAAACTAATGAAAACATTGTTGGGGTAAAACCTAAAGGGAAAGGACCTAGCACCAAATCCAATTTGCCATCTGATCTAACTTCTGGAGGCAGTCAAAATGATCCTTAGAAATTCTTCCCTACCTTATTCCTGTGCTGAGATACAGGCTGCTCCAACCTGCTGTAAAATGCTTGATTTCGAGAGTGAGCGAAACTAATGAAAACATTGTTGGGGTAAAACCTAAAGGGAAAGACCTAGCACCAAATCCAATTTGCCATCTGATCTAACTTCTGGAGGCAGTCAAAATGATCCTTAGAATTCTTCCCTACCTTATTCCTGTGCTGAGATACAGGCTGCTCCAACCTGCTGTAAAATGCTTGATTTCGAGAGTGAGCGAAACTAATGAAAACATTGTTGGGGTAAAACCTAAAGGGAAAGGACCTAGCACCAAATCCAATTTGCCATCTGATCTAACTTCTGGAGGCAGTCAAAATGAGTATTTGAATTCTTCCTTACCTTATTCCTGTGCTGAGATACAGGCTGCTCCAACCTGCTGTAAAATGCTTGATTTCGAGAGTGATCGAAACTAATGAAAACATTGTTGGGGTAAAACCTAAAGGAAAGACCTAGCACCAAATCCAATTTGCCATCTGATCTAACTTCTGGAGGCAGTCAAAATGAGTATTTGAATTCTTCCTTACCTTATTCCTGTGCTGAGATACAGGCTGCTCCAACCTGCTGTAAAATGCTTGATTTCGAGAGTGATCGAAACTAATGAAAACATTGTTGGGGTAAAACCTAAAGGGGAAAGACCTAGCACCAAATCCCAATTTGCCATCTGATCTAACTTCTGGAGGCAGTCAAAATGATCCTTAGAATTCTTCCCTACCTTATTCCTGTGCTGAGATACAGGCTGCTCCAACCTGCTGTAAAATGCTTGATTTCGAGAGTGAGCGAAACTAATGAAAACATTGTTGGGGTAAAAACCTAAAGGGAAAGACCTAGCACCAAATCCAATTTGCCATCTGATCTAACTTCTGGAGGCAGTCAAAATGATCCTTAGAATTCTTCCCTACCTTATTCCTGTGCTGAGATACAGGCTGCTCCAACCTGCTGTAAAATGCTTGATTTCGAGAGTGAGCGAAACTAATGAAAACATTGTTGGGGTAAAACCTAAAGGGAAAGACCTTAGCACCAAATCCAATTTGCCATCTGATCTAACTTCTGGAGGCAGTCAAAATGATCCTTAGAATTCTTCCCTACCTTATTCCTGTGCTGAGATACAGGCTGCTCCAACCTGCTGTAAAAAGCTTGATTTCGAGAGGTGAGCGAAACTAATGAAAACATTGTTGGGGGTAAAACCTAAAGGGAAAGACCTAGCACCAAATCCAATTTGCCATCTGATCTAACTTCTGGAGGCAGTCAAAATGATCCCTTAGAATTCTTCCCTACCTTATTCCTGTGCTGAGATACAGGCTGCTCCAACCTGCTGTAAAATGCTTGATTTCGAGAGTGAGCGAAACTAATGAAAACATTGTTGGGGTAAAACCTAAAGGGAAAGACCTAGCACCAAATCAACTTTGCCATCTGATCTAACTTCTGGAGGCAGTCAAAATGAGTATTTGAATTCTTCCCTGCCTTATTCCTGTGCTGAGATACAGGCTGCTCCAACCCTGCTGTAAAATGCTTGATTTCGAGAGTGAGCGAAACTAATGAAAACATTGTTGGGGGGTAAAACCTAAAGGGAAAGACCCTAGCACCAAATCCAATTTGCCATCTGATCTAACTTCTGGAGGCAGTCAAAATGATCCTTAGAATTCTTCCCTACCTTATTCCTGTGCTGAGATGCAGGCTGCTCCAACCTGCTGTAAAATGCTTGATTTCGAGAGTGATCGAAACTAATGAAAAACATTGTTGGGGTAAAACCTAAAGGGAAAGACCTAGCACCAAATCCAATTTGCCATCTGATCTAACTTCTGGAGGCAGTCAAAATGATCCTTAGAATTCTTCCCTACCTTATTCCTGTGCTGAGATACAGGCTGCTCCAACCTGCTGTAAAAATGCTTGATTTCGAGAGTGAGCGAAACTAATGAAAACATTGTTGGGGGTAAAACCTAAAGGGGAAAGACCTAGCACCAAATCCAATTTGCCATCTGATCTAACTTCTGGAGGCAGTCAAAATGATCCTTAGAATTCTTCCCTACCTTATTCCTGTGCTGAGATACAGGCTGCTCAACCTGCTGTAAAATGCTTGATTTCGAGAGTGAGCGAAACTAATGAAAACATTGTTGGGGTAAAAACCTAAAAGGGAAAGACCTAGCACCAAATACAATTTTGCCATCTGATCTAACTTCTGGAGGCAGTCCAAAATGAGTATTTGAATTCTTCCTTACCTTATTCCTGTGCTGAGATACAGGCTGCTCCAACCTGCTGTAAAATGCTTGATTTCGAGAGTGATCGAAACTAATGAAAACATTGTTGGGGTAAAACCTAAAGGGAAAGACCTAGCACCAAATCCAATTTGCCATCTGATCTAACTTCTGGAGGCAGTCAAAATGATCCTTAGAATTCTTCCCTACCCTTATTCCTGTGCTGAGATACAGGCTGCTCCAACCTGCTGTAAAAATGCTTGATTTCGAGAGTGAGCGAAACTAATGAAAACATTGTTGGGGTAAAAACCTAAAGGGAAAGACCTAGCACCAAATCCAATTTGCCATCTGATCTAACTTCTGGAGGCAGTCAAAATGATCCTTAGAATTCTTCCCTACCTTATTCCTGTGCTGAGATACAGGCTGCTCCAACCTGCTGTAAAATGCTTGATTTCGAGAGTGAGCGAAACTAATGAAAACATTGTTGGGGTAAAAACCTAAAGGGAAAGACCTAGCACCAAATCCAATTTGCCATCTGATCTAACTTCTGGAGGCAGTCAAAATGAGTATTTTGAATTCTTCCCTACCTTATTCCTGTGCTGAGATACAGGCTGCTCCAACCTGCTGTAAAATGCTTGATTTCGAGAGTGAGCGAAACTAATGAAAACATTGTTGGGGTAAAAACCTAAAGGGAAAGACCTAGCACCAAATCCAATTTGCCATCTGATCTAACTTCTGGAGGCAGTCAAAATGAGTATTTGAATTCTTCCCTACCTTATTCCTGTGCTGAGATACAGGCTGCTCCAACCTGCTGTAAAATGCTTGATTTTGAGAGTGAGCGAAACTAATGAAAAACATTGTTGGGGTAAAACCTAAAGGGAAAGATCTAGCACCAAATCCAATTTGCCATCTGATCTAACTTCTGGAGGCAGTCAAAATGAGTATTTGAATTCTTCCCTACCTTATTCCTGTGCTGAGATACAGGCTGCTCCAACCTGCTGTAAAATGCTTGATTTCGAGAGTGAGCGAAACTAATGAAAACATTGTTGGGGTAAAACCTAAAGGGGAAAGAGACCTAGCACCAAATCCAATTTGCCATCTGATCTAACTTCTGGAGGCAGTCAAAATGATCCTTAGAATTCTTCCCTACCTTATTCCTGTGCTGAGATACAGGCTGCTCCAACCTGCCTGTAAAATGCTTGATTTCGAGAGTGAGCGAAACTAATGAAAACATTGTTGGGGTAAAACCTAAAGGGAAAGACCTAGCACCAAATCCAATTTGCCATCTGATCTAACTTCTGGAGGCAGTCAAAATGATCCTTAGAATTCTTCCCTACCTTATTCCTGTGCTGAGATACAGGCTGCTCCAACCTGCTGTAAAAATGCTTGATTTCGAGAGTGAGCGAAACTAATGAAAAACATTGTTGGGGTAAAACCCTAAAGGGAAAGACCTAGCACCAAATCCAATTTGCCATCTGATCTAACTTCTGGAGGCAGTCAAAATGATCCTTAGAATTCTTCCCTACCTTATTCCCTGTGCTGAGATACAGGCTGCTCCAACCTGCTGTAAAATGCTTGATTTCGAGAGTGAGCGAAACTAATGAAAACATTGTTGGGGTAAAACCTAAAGGGAAAGACCTAGCACCAAATCCAATTTGCCATCTGATCTAACTTCTGGAGGCAGTCAAAATGATCCTTAGAATTCTTCCCTACCTTATTCCTGTGCTGAGATACAGGCTGCTCCAACCTGCTGTAAAATGCTTGATTTCGAGAGTGAGCGAAACTAATGAAAACATTGTTGGGGTAAAAACCTAAAGGGAAAGACCTAGCACCAAAATCCAATTTGCCATCTGATCTAACTTCTGGAGGCAGTCAAAATGATCCTTAGAATTCTTCCCTACCTTATTCCTGTGCTGAGATACAGGGCTGCTCCAACCTGCTGTAAAATGCTTGATTTCGAGAGTGAGCGAAACTAATGAAAACATTGTTGGGGTAAAACCTAAAGGGAAAGACCTAGCACCAAATCCAATTTGCCATCTGATCTAACTTCTGGAGGCAGTCAAAATGATCCTTAGAATTCTTCCCTACCTTATTCCTGTGCTGAGATACAGGCTGCTCCAACCTGCTGTAAAATGCTTGATTTCGAGAGTGAGCGAAACTAATGAAAACATTGTTGGGGTAAAAACCTAAAGGGAAAGACCTAGCACCAAATCCAATTTGCCATCTGATCTAACTTCTGGAGGCAGTCAAAATGAGTCATTTGAATTCTTCCCTACCTTATTCCTGTGCTGAGATACAGGCTGCTCCAACCTGCTGTAAAATGCTTGATTTCGAGAGTGAGCGAAACTAATGAAAACATTGTTGGGGGTAAAACCTAAAGGGAAAGACCTAGCACCAAATCCAATTTGCCATCTGATCTAACTTCTGGAGGCAGTCAAAATGAGTATTTGAATTCTTCCCTACCTTATTTCCTGTGCTGAGATACAGGCTGCTCCAACCTGCTGTAATAATGCTTGATTTCTGAGAGTGAGCGAAACTAATGAAAACATTGTTGGGGTAAAACCTAAAGGGAAAGACCTAGCACCAAATCCAATTTGCCATCTGATCTAACTTCTGGAGGCAGTCAAAATGAGTATTTGAATTCTTCCCTACCTTATTCCTGTGCTGAGATACCAGGCTGCTCCAACCTGCTGTAAAATGCTTGATTTAGAGAGTGAGCGAAACTAATGAAAAACATTGTTGGGGTAAAACCTAAAGGGAAAGACCTAGCACCAAATCCAATTTGCCATCTGATCTAACTTCTGGAGGCAGTCAAAATGAGTATTTGAATTCTTCCCTACCTTATTCCTGTGCTGAGATACAGGGCTGCTCCCAACCTGCTGTAAAATGCTTGATTTCGAGAGTGAGCGAAACTAATGAAAACATTGTTGGGGTAAAACCTAAAGGGAAAAGACCTAGCCACCAAATCCAATTTGCCATCTGATCTAACTTCTGGAGGCAGTCAAAATGATCCTTAGAATTCTTCCCTACCTTATTCCTGTGCTGAGATACAGGCTGCTCCAACCTGCTGTAAAATGCTTGATTTCCGAGAGTGAGCGAAACTAATGAAAACATTGTTGGGGTAAAACCTAAAGGGAAAGACCTAGCACCAAATCCAATTTGCCATCTGATCTAACTTCTGGAGGCAGTCAAAATGATCCTTAGAATTCTTCCCTACCTTATTCCTGTGCTGAGATACAGGCTGCTCCAACCTGCTGTAAAATGCTTGATTTCGAGAGGTGAGCGAAACTAATGAAAACATTGTTGGGGGTTAAAACCTAAAGGGAAAGACCTAGCACCAAATCCAATTTGCCATCTGATCTAACTTCTGGAGGCAGTCAAAATGATCCTTAGAATTCTTCCCTACCTTATTCCTGTGCTGAGATACAGGCTGCTCCAACCTGCTGTAAAATGCTTGATTTCGAGAGTGAGCGAAACTAATGAAAACATTGTTGGGGTAAAAAACCTAAAGGGGAAAGACCTAGCACCAAAATCCAATTTGCCCATCTGATCTAACTGTCTGGAGGGCAGTCAAAATGAGTATTTGAATTCTTCCCTACCTTATTCCTGTGCTGAGATACAGGCTGCTCCAACCTGCTGTAAAATGCTTGATTTCGAGAGTGAGCGAAACTAATGAAAACATTGTTGGGGTAAAACCTAAAGGGAAAGACCTAGCACCAAATCAAATTTGGCCATCTGATCTAACTTCTGGAGGCAGTCAAAATGAGTATTTGAATTCTTCCCTGCCCTTATTCCTGTGCTGAGATACAGGCTGCTCCAACCTGCTGTAAAATGCTTGATTTCGAGAGTGAGCGAAACTAATGAAAACATTGTTGGGGTAAAACCCTAAAGGGGAAAGACCTAGCACCAAATCCAATTTGCCATCTGATCTAACTTCTGGAGGCAGTCAAAATGATCCTTAGAATTCTTCCCTACCTTATTCCTGTGCTGAGATGCAGGCTGCTCCAACCTGCTGTAAAATGCTTGATTTCGAGAGTGATCGAAACTAATGAAAACATTGTTGGGGTAAAACCTAAAGGGAAAGAACCTAGCACCAAATCCAATTTGCCATCTGATCTAACTTCTGGAGGCAGTCAAAATGAGTATTTGAATTCTTCCCTACCTTATTCCTGTGCTGAGATACAGGCTGCTCCAACCTGCTGTAAAAATGCTTGATTTCGAGAGTGAGCGAAACTTATGAAAACATTGTTGGGGTAAAACCTAAAGGGAAAGGCCTAGCACCAAATTGCATTGGCCATCTGATCTAACTTCTGGAGGCAGTCAAAATGAGTATTTTGAATTCTTCCCTACCTTATTCCTGTGCTGAGATACAGGCTGCTCCAACCTGCTGTAAAATGCTTGATTTCGAGAGTGAGCGAAACTAATGAAAACATTGTTGGGGTAAAACCTAAAGGGAAAGACCTAGCACCAAATACAAATTTGCCATCTGATCTAACTTCTGGAGGCAGTCAAAATGAGTATTTGAATTCTTACCTTAACCTTTATTCCTGTGCTGAGATACAGGCTGCTCCCAACCCTGCCTGTAAAATGCTTGATTTCGAGAGTGATCGAAACTAATGAAAACATTGTTGGGGTAAAACCTAAAGGGAAAGACCTAGCACCAAATCCAATTTGCCATCTGATCTAACTTCTGGAGGCAGTCAAAATGATCCTTAGAATTCTTCCCCTACCTTATTCCTGGTGCTGAGATACAGGCTGCTCCAACCTGCTGTAAAATGCTTGATTTCGAGAGTGAGCGAAACTAATGAAAACATTGTTGGGGTAAAAACCTAAAGGGAAAGACCCTAGCACCAAATCCAATTTGCCATCTGATCTAACTTCTGGAGGCAGTCAAAATGATCCTTAGAATTCTTCCCTACCTTATTCCTGTGCTGAGATTACAGGCTGCTCCAACCTGCTGTTAAAAATGCTTGATTTCGAGAGGTGAGCGAAACTAATGAAAACATTGTTGGGGTAAAACCTAAAGGGAAAGACCTAGCACCAAATCCAATTTGCCATCTGATCTAACTTCTGGAGGGCAGTCAAAATGAGTATTTGAATTCTTCCCTACCTTATTCCTGTGCTGAGATACAGGCTGCTCCAACCTGCTGTAAAATGCTTGATTTCGAGAGTGAGCGAAACTAATGAAAACATTGTTGGGGTAAAACCTAAAGGGAAAGACCTAGCACCAAATCCAATTTGCCATCTGATCTAACTTCTGGAGGCAGTCAAAATGAGTATTTGAATTCTTCCCTACCTTATTCCTGTGCTGAGATACAGGCTGCTCCAACCTGCTGTAAAATGCTTGATTTCGAGAGTGAGCGAAACTAATGAAAACATTGTTGGGTTAAAACCTAAAGGGGAAAGACCTAGCACCAAATCCAATTTGCCATCTGATCTAACTTCTGGAGGCAGTCAAAATGAGTATTTGAATTCTTCCCTACCTTATTCCTGTGCTGAGATACAGGCTGCTCCAACCTGCTGTAAAATGCTTGATTTCGAGAGTGAGCGAAACTAATGAAAACATTGTTGGGGTAAAACCTAAAGGGAAAGACCTAGCACCAAATCCAATTTGCCATCTGATCTAACTTCTGGAGGCAGTCAAAATGAGTCCTTAGAATTCTTCCCTACCTTATTCCTGTGCTGAGATACAGGCTGCTCCAACCTGCCTGTAAAATGCTTGATTTCGAGAGTGAGCGAAACTAATGAAAACATTGTTGGGGTAAAACCTAAAGGGAAAGACCTAGCACCAAATCCAATTTGCCATCTGATCTAACTTCTGGAGGCAGTCAAAATGATCCTTAGAATTCTTCCCTACCTTATTCCTGTGCTGAGATACAGGGCTGCTCCAACCTGCTGTAAAATGCTTGATTTCGAGAGTGAGCGAAAACTAATGAAAACATTGTTGGGGTAAAACCTAAAGGGAAAGACCTAGCACCAAATCCAATTTGCCATCTGATCTAACTTCTGGAGGCAGTCAAAATGATCCTTAGAATTCTTCCCTACCTTATTCCTGTGCTGAGATACAGGCTGCTCCAACCTGCTGTAAAATGCTTGATTTCGAGAGGTGAGCCGAAACTAATGAAAACATTGTTGGGGTAAAACCTAAAGGGAAAGACCTAGCACCAAATCCAATTTGCCATCTGATCTAACTTCTGGAGGCAGTCAAAATGATCCTTAGAATTCTTCCCTACCTTATTCCTGTGCTGAGATACAGGCCTGCTCCAACCTGCTGTAAAATGCTTGATTTCGAGAGTGAGCGAAACTAAATGAAAACATTGTTGGGGTAAAACCTAAAGGGAAAGACCTAGCACCCAAATCCAATTTGGCCATCTGATCTAACTTCTGGAGGCAGTCAAAATGATCCTTAGAATTCTTCCCTACCTTATTCCTGTGCTGAGATACAGGCTGCTCCAACCTGCTGTAAAATGCTTGATTTCGAGAGTGAGCGAAACTAATGAAAACATTGTTGGGGGTAAAACCTAAAGGGAAAGACCCTAGCACCAAATCCAATTTGCCATCTGATCTAACTTCTGGAGGCAGTCAAAATGGAGTATTTGAATTCTTCCCTACCTTATTCCTGTGCTGAGATACAGGGCTGCTCCAACCTGCTGTAAAATGCTTGATTTCGAGAGTGAGCGAAACTAATGAAAACATTGTTGGGGTAAAACCTAAAGGGGAAAGGACCTAGCACCAAATCCAATTTGCCATCTGATCTAACTTCTGGAGGCAGTCAAAATGAGTATTTGAATTCTTCCCCTACCTTATTCCTGTGCTGAGATACAGGCTGCTCCAACCTGCTGTAAAAATGCTTGATTTCGAGAGTGAGCGAAACTAATGAAAACATTGTTGGGGTAAAACCTATAAGGGAAAAGACCGAGCACCAAATCCAATATTGCACATCTTGACCTAACATCTGGAGGGCAGTCAAAATGAGTATTTGAGAATATCCTTCCCTACCCTTAATCTCCTGTGCTGAGGATTACAGGCTAGCTCCAACCTGCGGTAAAATGGCTTGATTTCGTGAGGTGTAGCGAAACGTAATGAAAAACATTGTTGGGGTAAAAACCCT
>NW_027143240.1:0-71830 GCF_026170545.1 Melanerpes formicivorus
CAGGAATAAGGTAGGGAAGAATTCAAATACTCATTTTGACTGCCTCCAGAAGTTAGATCAGATGGCCAATTGGATTTGGTGCTAGGTCTTTCCCTTTAGGTTTTTACCCCAACAATGTTTTCATTAGTTTCGCTCACTCTCGAAGTCAAGCATTTTACAGCAGGTTGGAGCAGCCTGTATCTCAGCACAGGAATAAGGTAGGGAAGAATTCAAATACTCATTTTGACTGCCTCCAGAAGTTAGATCAGATGGCAAATTGGATTTGGTGCTAGGTCTTTCCCTTTAGGTTTTACCCCAACAATGTTTTCATTAGTTTCGCTCACTCTCGAAATCAAGCATTTTACAGCAGGTTGGAGCAGCCTGTATCTCAGCACAGGAATAAGGTAGGGAAGAATTCAAATACCCATTTTGACTGCCTCCAGAAGTTAGATCAGATGGCAAATTAGATTTGGTGCTAGGTCTTTCCCTTTAGGTTTTACCCCAACAATGTTTTCATTAGTTTCGCTCACTCTCGAAATCAAGCATTTTACAGCAGGTTGGAGCAGCCTGTATCTCAGCACAGGAATAAGGTAGGGAAGAATTCAAATACTCATTTTGACTGCCTCCAGAAGTTAGATCAGATGGCAAATTGGATTTGGTGCTAGGTCTTTCCCTTTAGGTTTTACCCCAACAATGTTTTCATTAGTTTCGCTCACTCTCGAAATCAAGCATTTTACAGCAGGTTGGAGCAGCCTGTATCTCAGCACAGGAATAAGGTAGGGAAGAATTCAAATACTCATTTTGACTGCCTCCAGAAGTTAGATCAGATGGCCAATGGAATTTGGTGCTAGGTATTTCCCTTTAGGTTTTACCCCAACAATGTTTTCATTAGTTTCGCTCACTCTCGAAATCAAGCATTTTACAGCAGGTTGGAGCAGCCTGTATCTCAGCACAGGAATAAGGTAGGGAAGAATTCAAATACTCATTTTGACTGCCTCCAGAAGTTAGATCAGATGGCCAATGAAATTTGGTGCTAGGCCTTTCCCTTTAGGTTTTACCCCCAACAATGTTTTCATTAGTTTCGCTCACTCTCAAAATCAAGCATTTTACAGCTGGTTGGAGCAGCCTGTATCTCAGCACAGGAATAAGGTAGGGAAGAATTCAAATACTCATTTTGACTGCCTCCAGAAGTTAGATCAGAGGGCCAATGCAATTTGGTGCTAGGTCTTTCCCTTTAGGTTTTACCCCAACAATGTTTTCATTAGTTTCGCTCACTCTCGAAATCAAGCATTTTACAGCAGGTTGGAGCAGCCTGTATCTCAGCACAGGAATAAGGTAGGGAAGAATTCAAATACTCATTTTGACTGCCTCATGAAGTTAGATCAGATGGCCAATGCAATTTGGTGCTAGGTCTTTCCCTTTAGGTTTTACCCCAACAATGTTTTCATTAGTTTCGCTCACTCTCGAAATCAAGTATTTTACAGCAGGTTGGAGCAGCCTGTATCTCAGCACAGGAATAAGGTAGGGAAGAATTCAAATACTCATTTTGACTGCCTCCAGAAGTTAGATCAGATGGCAAATTGGATTTGGTGCTAGGTCTTTCCCTTTAGGTTTTACCCCAACAATGTTTTCATTAGTTTCGCTCACTCTCGAAATCAAGCATTTTACAGCAGGTTGGAGCAGCCTGTATCTCAGCACAGGAATAAGGTAGGGAAGAATTCTAAGGATCATTTTGACTGCCTCCAGAAGTTAGATCAGATGGCCAATGGAATTTGGTGCTATGTCTTTCCCTTTAGGTTTTACCCCAACAATGTTTTCATTAGTTTCGCTCACTCTGGAAATCAAGCATTTTACAGCAGGTTGGAGCAGCCTGTATCTCAGCACAGGAATAAGGTAGGGAAGAATTCTAAGGATCATTTTGACTGCCTCCAGAAGTTAGATCAGATGGCAAATTGGATTTGGTGCTAGGTCTTTCCCTTTAGGTTTTACCCCAACAATGTTTTCATTAGTTTCGCTCACTCTGGAAATCAAGCATTTTACAGCAGGTTGGAGCAGCCTGTATCTCAGCACAGGAATAAGGTAGGGAAGAATTCTAAGGATCATTTTGACTGCCTCCAGAAGTTAGATCAGATGGCAAATTGGATTTGGTGCTAGGTCTTTCCCTTTAGGTTTTACCCCAACAATGTTTTCATTAGTTTCGCTCACTCTCGAAATCAAGCATTTTACAGCAGGTTGGAGCAGCCTGTATCTCAGCACAGGAATAAGGTAGGGAAGAATTCAAATACTCATTTTGACTGCCTCCAGAAGTTAGATCAGATGGCAAATTGGAATTGGTGCTAGGTCTTTCCCTTTAGGTTTTACCCCAACAATGTTTTCATTAGTTTCGCTCACTCTCGAAATCAAGCATTTTACAGCAGGTTGGAGCAGCCTGTATCTCAGCACAGGAATAAGGTAGGGAAGAATTCTAAGGATCATTTTGACTGCCTCCAGAAGTTAGATCAGATGGCCAATTGGATTTGGTGCTAGGTCTTTCCCTTTAGGTTTTACCCCAACAATGTTTTCATTAGTTTCGCTCACTCTCGAAATCAAGCATTTTACAGCAGGTTGGAGCAGCCTGTATCTCAGCACAGGAATAAGGTAGGGAAGAATTCAAATACTCATTTTGACTGCCTCCAGAAGTTAGATCAGATGGCAAATTGGATTTGGTGCTAGGTCTTTCCCTTTAGGTTTTACCCCAACAATGTTTTCATTAGTTTTGCTCACTCTCGAAATCAAGCATTTTACAGCAGGTTGGAGCAGCCTGTATCTCAGCACAGGAATAAGGTAGGGAAGAATTCTAAGGATCATTTTGACTGCCTCCAGAAGTTAGATCAGATGGCAAATTGGATTTGGTGCTAGGTCTTTCCCTTTAGGTTTTACCCCAACAATGTTTTCATTAGTTTCGCTCACTCTCGAAATCAAGCATTTTACAGCAGTTTGGAGCAGCCTGTATCTCAGCACAGGAATAAGGTAGGGAAGAATTCAAATACTCATTTTGACTGCCTCCAGAAGTTAGATCAGATGGCAAATTGGATTTGGTGCTAGGTCTTTCCCTTTAGGTTTTACCCCAACAATGTTTTCATTAGTTTCGCTCACTCTCGAAATCAAGCATTTTACAGCAGGTTGGAGCAGCCTGTATCTCAGCACAGGAATAAGGTAGGGAAGAATTCAAATACTCATTTTGACTGCCTCCAGAAGTTAGATCAGATGGCAAATTGGATTTGGTGCTAGGTCTTTCCCTTTAGGTTTTACCCCCAACAATGTTTTCATTAGTTTCGCTCACTCTCGAAATCAAGCATTTTACAGCAGGTTGGAGCAGCCTGTATCTCAGCACAGGAATAAGGTAGGGAAGAATTCAGATACTCATTTTGACTGCCTCCAGAAGTTAGATCAGATGGCCAATGCAATTTGGTGCTAGGTCTTTCCCTTTAGGTTTTACCCCAACAATGTTTTCATTAGTTTCGCTCACTCTCGAAATCAAGCATTTTACAGCAGGTTGGAGCAGCCTGTATCTCAGCACAGGAGTAAGGTAGGGAAGAATTCTAAGGATCATTTTGACTGCCTCCAGAAGTTAGATCAGATGGCAAATTGGATTTGGTGCTAGGTCTTTCCCTTTAGGTTTTACCCCAACAATGTTTTCATTAGTTTCGCTCACCTCTCGAAATCAAGCATTTTACAGCAGGTTGGAGCAGCCTGTATCTCAGCACAGGAATAAGGTAGGGAAGAATTCTAAGGATCATTTTGACTGCCTCCAGAAGTTAGATCAGATGGCCAATTGGATTTGGTGCTAGGTCTTTCCCTTTAGGTTTTACCCCAACAATGTTTTCATTAGTTTCGCTCACTCTCGAAATCAAGCATTTTACAGCAGGTTGGAGCAGCCTGTATCTCAGCACAGGAATAAGGTAGGGAAGAATTCAAATACTCATTTTGACTGCCTCCAGAAGTTAGATCAGATGGCAAATTGGATTTGGTGCTAGGTCTTTCCCTTTAGGTTTTTTACCCCAACAATGTTTTCATTAGTTTTGCTCACTCTCGAAATCAAGCATTTTACAGCAGGTTGGAGCAGCCTGTATCTCAGCACAGGAATAAGGTAGGGAAGAATTCTAAGGATCATTTTGACTGCCTCCAGAAGTTAGATCAGATGGCAAATTGGATTTGGTGCTAGGTCTTTCCCTTTAGGTTTTACCCCAACAATGTTTTCATTAGTTTCGCTCACTCTGGAAATCAAGCATTTTACAGCAGGTTGGAGCAGCCTGTATCTCAGCACAGGAATAAGGTAGGGAAGAATTCTAAGGATCATTTTGACTGCCTCCAGAAGTTAGATCTGATGGCAAATTGGATTTGGTGCTAGGTCTTTCCCTTTAGGTTTTACCCCAACAATGTTTTCATTAGTTTCGCTCACTCTCGAAATCAAGCATTTTACAGCATGTTGGAGCAGCCTGTATCTCAGCACAGGAATAAGGTAGGGAAGAATTCAAATACTCATTTTGACTGCCTCCAGAAGTTAGATCAGATGGCAAATTGGATTTGGTGCTAGGTCTTTCCCTTTAGGTTTTACCCCAACAATGTTTTCATTAGTTTCGCTCACTCTGGAAATCAAGCATTTTACAGCAGGTTGGAGCAGCCTGTATCTCAGCACAGGAATAAGGTAGGGAAGAATTCTAAGGATCATTTTGACTGCCTCCAGAAGTTAGATCAGATGGCAAATTGGATTTGGTGCTAGGTCTTTCCCTTTAGGTTTTACCCCAACAATGTTTTCATTAGTTTCGCTCACTCTCGAAATCAAGCATTTTACAGCAGGTTGGAGCAGCCTGTATCTCAGCACAGGAATAAGGTAGGGAAGAATTCAAATACTCATTTTGACTGCCTCCAGAAGTTAGATCAGATGGCAAATTGGATTTGGTGCTAGGTCTTTCCCTTTAGGTTTTACCCCAACAATGTTTTCATTAGTTTTGCTCACTCTCGAAATCAAGCATTTTACAGCAGGTTGGAGCAGCCTGTATCTCAGCACAGGAATAAGGTAGGGAAGAATTCTAAGGATCATTTTGACTGCCTCCAGAAGTTAGATCAGATGGCAAATTGGATTTGGTGCTAGGTCTTTCCCTTTAGGTTTTACCCCAACAATGTTTTCATTAGTTTCGCTCACTCTCGAAATCAAGCATTTTACAGCAGTTTGGAGCAGCCTGTATCTCAGCACAGGAATAAGGTAGGGAAGAATTCAAATACTCATTTTGACTGCCTCCAGAAGTTAGATCAGATGGCAAATTGGATTTGGTGCTAGGTCTTTCCCTTTAGGTTTTACCCCAACAATGTTTTCATTAGTTTTGCTCACTCTCGAAATCAAGCATTTTACAGCAGGTTGGAGCAGCCTGTATCTCAGCACAGGAATAAGGTAGGGAAGAATTCAAATACTCATTTTGACTGCCTCCAGAAGTTAGATCAGATGGCAAATTGGATTTGGTGCTAGGTCTTTCCCTTTAGGTTTTACCCCAACAATGTTTTCATTAGTTTCGCTCACTCTCGAAATCAAGCATTTTACAGCAGGTTGGAGCAGCCTGTATCTCAGCACAGGAATAAGGTAGGGAAGAATTCAGATACTCATTTTGACTGCCTCCAGAAGTTAGATCAGATGGCCAATGCAATTTGGTGCTAGGTCTTTCCCTTTAGGTTTTACCCCAACAATGTTTTCATTAGTTTCGCTCACTCTCGAAATCAAGCATTTTACAGCAGGTTGGAGCAGCCTGTATCTCAGCACAGGAGTAAGGTAGGGAAGAATTCTAAGGATCATTTTGACTGCCTCCAGAAGTTAGATCAGATGGCAAATTGGATTTGGTGCTAGGTCTTTCCCTTTAGGTTTTACCCCAACAATGTTTTCATTAGTTTCGCTCACTCTCGAAATCAAGCATTTTACAGCAGGTTGGAGCAGCCTGTATCTCAGCACAGGAATAAGGTAGGGAAGAATTCTAAGGATCATTTTGACTGCCTCCAGAAGTTAGATCAGATGGCCAATTGGATTTGGTGCTAGGTCTTTCCCTTTAGGTTTTACCCCAACAATGTTTTCATTAGTTTCGCTCACTCTCGAAATCAAGCATTTTACAGCAGGTTGGAGCAGCCTGTATCTCAGCACAGGAATAAGGTAGGGAAGAATTCAAATACTCATTTTGACTGCCTCCAGAAGTTAGATCAGATGGCCAATTGGATTTGGTGCTAGGTCTTTCCCTTTAGGTTTTACCCCAACAATGTTTTCATTAGTTTCGCTCACTCTCGAAATCAAGCATTTTACAGCAGGTTGGAGCAGCCTGTATCTCAGCACAGGAATAAGGTAGGGAAGAATTCAAATACTCATTTTGACTGCCTCCAGAAGTTAGATCAGATGGCAAATTGGATTTGGTGCTAGGTCTTTCCCTTTAGGTTTTACCCCAACAATGTTTTCATTAGTTTCGCTCACTCTCGAAATCAAGCATTTTACAGCAGGTTGGAGCAGCCTGTATCTCAGCACAGGAATAAGGTAGGGAAGAATTCAAATACCCATTTTGACTGCCTCCAGAAGTTAGATCAGATGGCAAATTAGATTTGGTGCTAGGTCTTTCCCTTTAGGTTTTACCCCAACAATGTTTTCATTAGTTTCGCTCACTCTCGAAATCAAGCATTTTACAGCAGGTTGGAGCAGCCTGTATCTCAGCACAGGAATAAGGTAGGGAAGAATTCTAAGGATCATTTTGACTGCCTCCAGAAGTTAGATCAGATGGCCAATTGGATTTGGTGCTAGGTCTTTCCCTTTAGGTTTTACCCCAACAATGTTTTCATTAGTTTCGCTCACTCTCGAAATCAAGCATTTTACAGCAGGTTGGAGCAGCCTGTATCTCAGCACAGGAATAAGGTAGGGAAGAATTCAAATACTCATTTTGACTGCCTCCAGAAGTTAGATCAGATGGCAAATTGGATTTGGTGCTAGGTCTTTCCCTTTAGGTTTTACCCCAACAATGTTTTCATTAGTTTCGCTCACTCTCGAAATCAAGCATTTTACAGCAGGTTGGAGCAGCCTGTATCTCAGCACAGGAATAAGGTAGGGAAGAATTCAAATACTCATTTTGACTGCCTCCAGAAGTTAGATCAGATGGCAAATTGGATTTGGTGCTAGGTCTTTCCCTTTAGGTTTTACCCCAACAATGTTTTCATTAGTTTCGCTCACTCTGGAAATCAAGCATTTTACAGCAGGTTGGAGCAGCCTGTATCTCAGCACAGGAATAAGGTAGGGAAGAATTCAAATACTCATTTTGACTGCCTCCAGAAGTTAGATCAGATGGCCAATGCAATTTGGTGCTAGGCCTTTCCCTTTAGGTTTTACCCCAACAATGTTTTCATTAGTTTCGCTCACTCTCGAAATCAAGCATTTTACAGCAGTTTGGAGCAGCCTGTATCTCAGCACAGGAATAAGGTAGGGAAGAATTCAAATACTCATTTTGACTGCCTCCAGAAGTTAGATCAGATGGCCAATGGAATTTGGTGCTAGGTATTTCCCTTTAGGTTTTACCCCAACAATGTTTTCATTAGTTTCGCTCACTCTCGAAATCAAGCATTTTACAGCAGGTTGGAGCAGCCTGTATCTCAGCACAGGAATAAGGTAGGGAAGAATTCAAATACTCATTTTGACTGCCTCCAGAAGTTAGATCAGATGGCCAATGAAATTTGGTGCTAGGCCTTTCCCTTTAGGTTTTACCCCAACAATGTTTTCATTAGTTTCGCTCACTCTCAAAATCAAGCATTTTACAGCTGGTTGGAGCAGCCTGTATCTCAGCACAGGAATAAGGTAGGGAAGAATTCAAATACTCATTTTGACTGCCTCCAGAAGTTAGATCAGAGGGCCAATGCAATTTGGTGCTAGGTCTTTCCCTTTAGGTTTTACCCCAACAATGTTTTCATTAGTTTCGCTCACTCTCGAAATCAAGCATTTTACAGCAGGTTGGAGCAGCCTGTATCTCAGCACAGGAATAAGGTAGGGAAGAATTCAAATACTCATTTTGACTGCCTCCAGAAGTTAGATCAGATGGCAAATTGGATTTGGTGCTAGGTCTTTCCCTTTAGGTTTTACCCCAACAATGTTTTCATTAGTTTCGCTCACTCTCGAAATCAAGCATTTTACAGCAGGTTGGAGCAGCCTGTATCTCAGCACAGGAATAAGGTAGGGAAGAATTCTAAGGATCATTTTGACTGCCTCCAGAAGTTAGATCAGATGGCCAATGGAATTTGGTGCTATGTCTTTCCCTTTAGGTTTTACCCCAACAATGTTTTCATTAGTTTCGCTCACTCTGGAAATCAAGCATTTTACAGCAGGTTGGAGCAGCCTGTATCTCAGCACAGGAATAAGGTAGGGAAGAATTCTAAGGATCATTTTGACTGCCTCCAGAAGTTAGATCAGATGGCAAATTGGATTTGGTGCTAGGTCTTTCCCTTTAGGTTTTACCCCAACAATGTTTTCATTAGTTTCGCTCACTCTGGAAATCAAGCATTTTACAGCAGGTTGGAGCAGCCTGTATCTCAGCACAGGAATAAGGTAGGGAAGAATTCTAAGGATCATTTTGACTGCCTCCAGAAGTTAGATCAGATGGCAAATTGGATTTGGTGCTAGGTCTTTCCCTTTAGGTTTTACCCCAACAATGTTTTCATTAGTTTCGCTCACTCTCGAAATCAAGCATTTTACAGCAGGTTGGAGCAGCCTGTATCTCAGCACAGGAATAAGGTAGGGAAGAATTCTAAGGATCATTTTGACTGCCTCCAGAAGTTAGATCAGATGGCAAATTGGATTTGGTGCTAGGTCTTTCCCTTTAGGTTTTACCCCAACAATGTTTTCATTAGTTTCGCTCACTCTCGAAATCAAGCATTTTACAGCAGGTTGGAGCAGCCTGTATCTCAGCACAGGAATAAGGTAGGGAAGAATTCAAATACTCATTTTGACTGCCTCCAGAAGTTAGATCAGATGGCAAATTGGATTTGGTGCTAGGTCTTTCCCTTTAGGTTTTACCCCAACAATGTTTTCATTAGTTTCGCTCACTCTCGAAATCAAGCATTTTACAGCAGGTTGGAGCAGCCTGTATCTCAGCACAGGAATAAGGTAGGGAAGAATTCTAAGGATCATTTTGACTGCCTCCAGAAGTTAGATCAGATGGCAAATTGGATTTGGTGCTAGGTCTTTCCCTTTAGGTTTTACCCCAACAATGTTTTCATTAGTTTCGCTCACTCTCGAAATCAAGCATTTTACAGCAGGTTGGAGCAGCCTGTATCTCAGCACAGGAATAAGGTAGGGAAGAATTCTAAGGATCATTTTGACTGCCTCCAGAAGTTAGATCAGATGGCAAATTGGATTTGGTGCTAGGTCTTTCCCTTTAGGTTTTACCCCAACAATGTTTTCATTAGTTTCGCTCACTCTCGAAATCAAGCATTTTACAGCAGGTTGGAGCAGCCTGTATCTCAGCACAGGAATAAGGTAGGGAAGAATTCTAAGGATCATTTTGACTGCCTCCAGAAGTTAGATCAGATGGCAAATTGGATTTGGTGCTAGGCCTTTCCCTTTAGGTTTTACCCCAACAATGTTTTCATTAGTTTCGCTCACTCTCGAAATCAAGCATTTTACAGCAGGTTGGAGCAGCCTGTATCTCAGCACAGGAATAAGGTAGGGAAGAATTCAAATACTCATTTTGACTGCCTCCAGAAGTTAGATCAGATGGCCAATGCAATCTGGTGCTAGGCCTTTCCCTTTAGGTTTTACCCCAACAATGTTTTCATTAGTTTCGCTCACTCTCGAAATCAAGCATTTTACAGCAGTTTGGAGCAGCCTGTATCACAGCACAGGAATAAGGTAGGGAAGAATTCAAATACTCATTTTGACTGCCTCCAGAAGTTAGATCAGATGGCCAATGGAATTTGGTGCTAGGTCTTTCCCTTTAGGTTTTACCCCAACAATGTTTTCATTAGTTTCGCTCACTCTCGAAATCAAGCATTTTACAGCAGGTTGGAGCAGCCTGTATCTCAGCACAGGAATAAGGTAGGGAAGAATTCAAATACTCATTTTGACTGCCTCCAGAAGTTAGATCAGATGGCCAATGCAATTTGGTGCTAGGTCTTTCCCTTTAGGTTTTACCCCAACAATGTTTTCATTAGTTTCGCTCACTCTCGAAATCAAGTATTTTACAGCAGGTTGGAGCAGCCTGTATCTCAGCACAGGAATAACGTAGGGAAGAATTCAAATACTCATTTTGACTGCCTCCAGAAGTTAGATCAGATGGCAAATTGGATTTGGTGCTAGGCCTTTCCCTTTAGGTTTTACCCCAACAATGTTTTCATTAGTTTCGCTCACTCTCAAAATCAAGCATTTTACAGCAGGTTGGAGCAGCCTGTATCTCAGCACAGGAATAAGGTAGGGAAGAATTCTAAGGATCATTTTGACTGCCTCCAGAAGTTAGATCAGATGGCCAATGGAATTTGGTGCTAGGTCTTTCCCTTTAGGTTTTACCCCAACAATGTTTTCATTAGTTTCGCTCACTCTCGAAATCAAGCATTTTACAGCAGGTTGGAGCAGCCTGTATCTCAGCACAGGAATAAGGTAGGGAAGAATTCTAAGGATCATTTTGACTGCCTCCAGAAGTTAGATCAGATGGCCAATGGAATTTGGTGCTAGGTCTTTCCCTTTAGGTTTTACCCCAACAATGTTTTCATTAGTTTCGCTCACTCTCGAAATCAAGCATTTTACAGCAGGTTGGAGCAGCCTGTATCTCAGCACAGGAATAAGGGAGGGAAGAATTCTAAGGATCATTTTGACTGCCTCCAGAAGTTAGATCAGATGGCAAATTGGATTTGGTGCTAGGTCTTTCCCTTTAGGTTTTACCCCAACAATGTTTTCATTAGTTTCGCTCACTCTCGAAATCAAGCATTTTACAGCAGGTTGGAGCAGCCTGTATCTCAGCACAGGAATAAGGTAGGGAAGAATTCTAAGGATCATTTTGACTGCCTCCAGAAGTTAGATCAGATGGCAAATTGGATTTGGTGCTAGGTCTTTCCCTTTAGGTTTTACCCCAACAATGTTTTCATTAGTTTCGCTCACTCTGGAAATCAAGCATTTTACAGCAGGTTGGAGCAGCCTGTATCTCAGCACAGGAATAAGGTAGGGAAGAATTCTAAGGATCATTTTGACTGCCTCCAGAAGTTAGATCAGATGGCAAATTGGATTTGGTGCTAGGTCTTTCCCTTTAGGTTTTACCCCAACAATGTTTTCATTAGTTTCGCTCACTCTCGAAATCAAGCATTTTACAGCAGGTTGGAGCAGCCTGTATCTCAGCACAGGAATAAGGTAGGGAAGAATTCAAATACTCATTTTGACTGCCTCCAGAAGTTAGATCAGATGGCAAATTGGATTTGGTGCTAGGTCTTTCCCTTTAGGTTTTACCCCAACAATGTTTTCATTAGTTTCGCTCACTCTGGAAATCAAGCATTTTACAGCAGGTTGGAGCAGCCTGTATCTCAGCACAGGAATAAGGTAGGGAAGAATTCAAATACTCATTTTGACTGCCTCCAGAAGTTAGATCAGATGGCAAATTGGATTTGGTGCTAGGTCTTTCCCTTTAGGTTTTACCCCAACAATGTTTTCATTAGTTTCGCTCACTCTCGAAATCAAGCATTTTACAGCAGGTTGGAGCAGCCTGTATCTCAGCACAGGAATAAGGTAGGGAAGAATTCTAAGGATCATTTTGACTGCCTCCAGAAGTTAGATCAGATGGCAAATTGGATTTGGTGCTAGGTCTTTCCCTTTAGGTTTTACCCCAACAATGTTTTCATTAGTTTCGCTCACTCTCAAAATCAAGCATTTTACAGCAGGTTGGAGCAGCCTGTATCTCAGCACAGGAATAAGGTAGGGAAGAATTCTAAGGATCTTTTTGACTGCCTCCAGAAGTTAGATCAGATGGCCAATTGGATTTGGTGCTAGGTCTTTCCCTTTAGGTTTTACCCCAACAATGTTTTCATTAGTTTCGCTCACTCTCGAAATCAAGCATTTTACAGCAGGTTGGAGCAGCCTGTATCTCAGCACAGGAATAAGGTAGGGAAGAATTCTAAGGATCATTTTGACTGCCTCCAGAAGTTAGATCAGATGGCAAATTGGATTTGGTGCTAGGTCTTTCCCTTTAGGTTTTACCCCAACAATGTTTTCATTAGTTTCGCTCACTCTCGAAATCAAGCATTTTACAGCAGGTTGGAGCAGCCTGTATCTCAGCACAGGAATAAGGTAGGGAAGAATTCAAATACTCATTTTGACTGCCTCCAGAAGTTAGATCAGATGGCAAATTGGATTTGGTGCTAGGTCTTTCCCTTTAGGTTTTACCCCAACAATGTTTTCATTAGTTTCGCTCACTCTCGAAATCAAGCATTTTACAGCAAGTTGGAGCAGCCTGTATCTCAGCACAGGAATAAGGTAGGGAAGAATTCTAAGGATCATTTTGACTGCCTCCAGAAGTTAGATCAGATGGCCAATTGGATTTGGTGCTAGGTCTTTCCCTTTAGGTTTTACCCCAACAATGTTTTCATTAGTTTCGCTCACTCTCGAAATCAAGCATTTTACAGCAGGTTGGAGCAGCCTGTATCTCAGCACAGGAATAAGGTAGGGAAGAATTCTAAGGATCATTTTGACTGCCTCCAGAAGTTAGATCAGATGGCAAATTGGATTTGGTGCTAGGTCTTTCCCTTTAGGTTTTACCCCAACAATGTTTTCATTAGTTTCGCTCACTCTCGAAATCAAGCATTTTACAGCAGGTTGGAGCAGCCTGTATCTCAGCACAGGAATAAGGTAGGGAAGAATTCAAATACTCATTTTGACTGCCTCCAGAAGTTAGATCAGATGGCAAATTGGATTTGGTGCTAGGTCTTTCCCTTTAGGTTTTACCCCAACAATGTTTTCATTAGTTTCGCTCACTCTCGAAATCAAGCATTTTACAGCAGGTTGGAGCAGCCTGTATCTCAGCACAGGAATAAGGTAGGGAAGAATTCTAAGGATCATTTTGACTGCCTCCAGTAGTTAGATCAGATGGCCAATGGAATTTGGTGCTAGGTCTTTCCCTTTAGGTTTTACCCCAACAATGTTTTCATTAGTTTCGCTCACTCTCGAAATCAAGCATTTTACAGCAGGTTGGAGCAGCCTGTATCTCAGCACAGGAATAAGGTAGGGAAGAATTCTAAGGATCATTTTGACTGCCTCCAGAAGTTAGATCAGATGGCCAATGCAATTTGGTGCTAGGTCTTTCCCTTTAGGTTTTACCCCAACAATGTTTTCATTAGTTTCGCTCACTCTCGAAATCAAGTATTTTACAGCAGGTTGGAGCAGCCTGTATCTCAGCACAGGAATAAGGTAGGGAAGAATTCAAATACTCATTTTGACTGCCTCCAGAAGTTAGATCAGATGGCAAATTGGATTTGGTGCTAGGTCTTTCCCTTTAGGTTTTACCCCAACAATGTTTTCATTAGTTTCGCTCACTCTCGAAATCAAGCATTTTACAGCAGGTTGGAGCAGCCTGTATCTCAGCACAGGAATAAGGTAGGGAAGAATTCAAATACTCATTTTGACTGCCTCCAGAAGTTAGATCAGATGGCAAATTGGATTTGGTGCTAGGTCTTTCCCTTTAGGTTTTACCCCAACAATGTTTTCATTAGTTTTGCTCACTCTCGAAATCAAGCATTTTACAGCAGGTTGGAGCAGCCTGTATCTCAGCACAGGAATAAGGTAGGGAAGAATTCTAAGGATCATTTTGACTGCCTCCAGAAGTTAGATCAGATGGCCAATGGAATTTGGTGCTAGGTATTTCCCTTTAGGTTTTACCCCAACAATGTTTTCATTAGTTTCGCTCACTCTCGAAATCAAGCATTTTACAGCAGGTTGGAGCAGCCTGTATCTCAGCACAGGAATAAGGTAGGGAAGAATTCTAAGGATCATTTTGACTGCCTCCAGAAGTTAGATCAGATGGCCAATGGAATTTGGTGCTAGGTCTTTCCCTTTAGGTTTTACCCCAACAATGTTTTCATTAGTTTCGCTCACTCTCGAAATCAAGCATTTTACAGCAGGTTGGAGCAGCCTGTATCTCAGCACAGGAATAAGGTAGGGAAGAATTCTAAGGATCATTTTGACTGCCTCCAGAAGTTAGATCAGATGGCCAATGGAATTTGGTGCTAGGTCTTTCCCTTTAGGTTTTACCCCAACAATGTTTTCATTAGTTTCGCTCACTCTGGAAATCAAGCATTTTACAGCAGGTTGGAGCAGCCTGTATCTCAGCACAGGAATAAGGTAGGGAAGAATTCTAAGGATCATTTTGACTGCCTCCAGAAGTTAGATCATATGGCGAATTGGATTTGGTGCTAGGTCTTTCCCTTTAGGTTTTACCCCAACAATGTTTTCATTAGTTTCGCTCACTCTCGAAATCAAGCATTTTACAGCAGGTTGGAGCAGCCTGTATCTCAGCACAGGAATAAGGTAGGGAAGAATTCTAAGGATCATTTTGACTGCCTCCAGAAGTTAGATCAGATGGCAAATTGGATTTGGTGCTAGGTCTTTCCCTTTAGGTTTTACCCCAACAATGTTTTCATTAGTTTCGCTCACTCTCGAAATCAAGCATTTTACAGCAGGTTGGAGCAGCCTGTATCTCAGCACAGGAATAAGGTAGGGAAGAATTCAAATACTCATTTTGACTGCCTCCAGAAGTTAGATCAAATGGCCAATGCAATTTGGTGCTAGGTCTTTCCCTTTAGGTTTTACCCCAACAATGTTTTCATTAGTTTCGCTCACTCTCGAAATCAAGTATTTTACAGCAGGTTGGAGCAGCCTGTATCTCAGCACAGGAATAAGGTAGGGAAGAATTCAAATACTCATTTTGACTGCCTCCAGAAGTTAGATCAGATGGCAAATTGGATTTGGTGCTAGGTCTTTCCCTTTAGGTTTTACCCCAACAATGTTTTCATTAGTTTCGCTCACTCTCGAAATCAAGCATTTTACAGCAGGTTGGAGCAGCCTGTATCTCAGCACAGGAATAAGGTAGGGAAGAATTCAAATACTCATTTTGACTGCCTCCAGAAGTTAGATCAGATGGCAAATTGGATTTGGTGCTAGGTCTTTCCCTTTAGGTTTTACCCCAACAATGTTTTCATTAGTTTCGCTCACTCTCGAAATCAAGCATTTTACAGCAGGTTGGAGCAGCCTGTATCTCAGCACAGGAATAAGGTAGGGGAGAATTCTGAGGATCATTTTGACTGCCTCCAGAAGTTAGATCAGATGGCAAATTGGATTTGGTGCTAGGTCTTTCCCTTTAGGTTTTACCCCAACAATGTTTTCATTAGTTTCGCTCACTCTCGAAATCAAGCATTTTACAGCAGGTTGGAGCAGCCTGTATCTCAGCACAGGAATAAGGTAGGGAAGAATTCTAAGGATCATTTTGACTGCCTCCAGAAGTTAGATCAGATGGCAAATTGGATTTGGTGCTAGGTCTTTCCCTTTAGGTTTTACCCCAACAATGTTTTCATTAGTTTCGCTCACTCTCGAAATCAAGCATTTTACAGCAGGTTGGAGCAGCCTGTATCTCAGCACAGGAATAAGGTAGGGAAGAATTCTAAGGATCATTTTGACTGCCTCCAGAAGTTAGATCAGATGGCCAATTGGATTTGGTGCTAGGTCTTTCCCTTTAGGTTTTACCCCAACAATGTTTTCATTAGTTTCGCTCACTCTCGAAATCAAGCATTTTACAGCAGGTTGGAGCAGCCTGTATCTCAGCACAGGAATAAGGTAGGGAAGAATTCTAAGGATCATTTTGACTGCCTCCAGAAGTTAGATCAGATGGCAAATTGGATTTGGTGCTAGGTCTTTCCCTTTAGGTTTTACCCCAACAATGTTTTCATTAGTTTCGCTCACTCTCGAAATCAAGCATTTTACAGCAGGTTGGAGCAGCCTGTATCTCAGCACAGGAATAAGGTAGGGAAGAATTCTAAGGATCATTTTGACTGCCTCCAGAAGTTAGATCAGATGGCCAATTGGATTTGGTGCTAGGTCTTTCCCTTTAGGTTTTACCCCAACAATGTTTTCATTAGTTTCGCTCACTCTCGAAATCAAGCATTTTACAGCAGGTTGGAGCAGCCTGTATCTCAGCACAGGAATATCACAGTATCACAGTATCACAGTATCACTTAGGTTGGAAAGGACCTCGAGGATCATCGAGTCCAACCTGACACCGCAGACCCCATGACTAGACCATGGCACCAAGTGCCACGTCCAATCTCCCCTTGAACGCCTCCAGGGTCGATGACTCAACCACCTCCCTGGGCAACCCATTCCAATGCCGAATGACTCGCTCGGTGAAGAACTTCCTCCTCACCTCGAGTCTGAACCTCCCCTGGCGCAGCTTGAGACTGTGTCCCCTTGTTCTGGTGCTGGTTGCCTGGGAGAAGAGGCCAACTCCCTCCTGGCTACAACCACCCTTCAGGTAGTTGTAGAGGGCAATAAGGTCACCCCTGAGCCTCCTCTTCTCCAGGCTAAACAATCCCAGCTCCCTCAGCCTCTCCTCATAGGGCTTGTGTTCAAGGCCTCTCACCAGCCTTGTTGCCCTTCTCTGGACACGCTCAAGTGTCTCAATGTCCTTCTTAAACTGAGGGGCCCAGAACTGGACACAGTACTCAAGGTGCGGCCTAACCAGAGCAGAGTACAGGGGCACTATGACCTCCCTGCTGCTGCTGGCCACACTATTCCTAATGCAGGCCAGAATTCTATTGGCCCTCCTGGCCACCTGAGCACACTGCTGGCTCATATTCAGGTGGCTGTCGATCAGCACACCCAGGTCCCTCTCTGTCTGGGAGCTCTCCAGCCACTCCGACCCCAGCCTATAGCTCTGCATGGGATTGCCATAGCCAAAGTGCAGCACTCGGCACTTGGACTTGTTGAAAGCCATCCCATTTGACTCTGCCCATCTTTCCAGTCGGTCGAGGTCCCTCTGCAGAGCCTTTCTACCCTCTAATTGACTAACATCTGCCCCTAACTTTGTGTCATCTGCAAACTTGCTGATGACTGACTCTACCCCTTCATCCAGATCATCAACGAATATGTTGAAGAGTAGGTAGGGAAGAATTCAAATACTCATTTTGACTGCCTCCAGAAGTTAGATCAGATGGCAAATTGGATTTGGTGCTAGGTCTTTCCCTTTAGGTTTTACCCCAACAATGTTTTCATTAGTTTCGCTCACTCTCGAAATCAAGCATTTTACAGCAGGTTGGAGCAGCCTGTATCTCAGCACAGGAATAAGGTAGGGAAGAATTCAAATACTCATTTTGACTGCCTCCAGAAGTTAGATCAGATGGCAAATTGGATTTGGTGCTAGGTCTTTCCCTTTAGGTTTTACCCCAACAATGTTTTCATTAGTTTCGCTCACTCTCGAAATCAAGCATTTTACAGCAGGTTGGAGCAGCCTGTATCTCAGCACAGGAATAAGGTAGGGAAGAATTCTAAGGATCATTTTGACTGCCTCCAGAAGTTAGATCAGATGGCCAATTGGATTTGGTGCTAGGTCTTTCCCTTTAGGTTTTACCCCAACAATGTTTTCATTAGTTTCGCTCACTCTCGAAATCAAGCATTTTACAGCAGGTTGGAGCAGCCTGTATCTCAGCACAGGAATAAGGTAGGGAAGAATTCAAATACTCATTTTGACTGCCTCCAGAAGTTAGATTCAGATGGCCAATGGGATTTGGTGCTAGGTCTTTCCCTTTAGGTTTTACCCCAACAATGTTTTCATTAGTTTCGCTCACTCTCGAAATCAAGCATTTTACAGCAGGTTGGAGCAGCCTGTATCTCAGCACAGGAATAAGGTAGGGAAGAATTCTAAGGATCATTCTGACTGCCTCCAGAAGTTAGATCAGATGGCAAATTGGATTTGGTGCTAGGTCTTTCCCTTTAGGTTTTACCCCAACAATGTTTTCATTAGTTTCACTCACTCTCGAAATCAAGCATTTTACAGCAGGTTGGAGCAGCCTGTATCTCAGCACAGGAATAAGGTAGGGAAGAATTCAAATACTCATTTTGACTGCCTCCAGAAGTTAGATCAGATGGCAAATTGGATTTGGTGCTAGGTCTTTCCCTTTAGGTTTTACCCCAACAATGTTTTCATTAGTTTCACTCACTCTCGAAATCAAGCATTTTACAGCAGGTTGGAGCAGCCTGTATCTCAGCACAGGAATAAGGTAGGGAAGAATTCTAAGGATCATTTTGACTGCCTCCAGAAGTTAGATCAGATGGCAAATTGGATTTGGTGCTAGGTCTTTCCCTTTAGGTTTTACCCCAACAATGTTTTCATTAGTTTCGCTCACTCTCGAAATCAAGCATTTTACAGCAGGTTGGAGCAGCCTGTATCTCAGCACAGGAATAAGGTAGGGAAGAATTCTAAGGATCATTTTGACTGCCTCCAGAAGTTAGATCAGATGGCAAATTGGATTTGGTGCTAGGTCTTTCCCTTTAGGTTTTACCCCAACAATGTTTTCATTAGTTTCGCTCACTCTCGAAATCAAGCATTTTACAGCAGGTTGGAGCAGCCTGTATCTCAGCACAGGAATAAGGTAGGGAAGAATTCTAAGGATCATTTTGACTGCCTCCAGAAGTTAGATCAGATGGCCAATTGGATTTGGTGCTAGGTCTTTCCCTTTAGGTTTTACCCCAACAATGTTTTCATTAGTTTCGCTCACTCTGGAAATCAAGCATTTTACAGCAGGTTGGAGCAGCCTGTATCTCAGCACAGGAATAAGGTAGGGAAGAATTCAAATACTCATTTTGACTGCCTCCAGAAGTTAGATCAGATGGCCAATGCAATTTGGTGCTAGGTCTTTCCCTTTAGGTTTTACCCCAACAATGTTTTCATTAGTTTCGCTCACTCTCGAAATCAAGCATTTTACAGCAGTTTGGAGCAGCCTGTATCTCAGCACAGGAATAAGGTAGGGAAGAATTCAAATACTCATTTTGACTGCCTCCAGAAGTTAGATTAGATGGCCAATGGAATTTGGTGCTAGGTCTTTCCCTTTAGGTTTTACCCCAACAATGTTTTCATTAGTTTCGCTCACTCTCGAAATCAAGCATTTTACAGCAGGTTGGAGCAGCCTGTATCTCAGCACAGGAATAAGGTAGGGAAGAATTCAAATACTCATTTTGACTGCCTCCAGAAGTTAGATCAGATGGCCAATGCAATTTGGTGCTAGGCCTTTCCCTTTAGGTTTTACCCCAACAATGTTTTCATTAGTTTCGCTCACTCTCAAAATCAAGCATTTTACAGCTGGTTGGAGCAGCCTGTATCTCAGCACAGGAATAAGGTAGGGAAGAATTCAAATACTCATTTTGACTGCCTCCAGAAGTTAGATCAGATGGCCAATTGGATTTGGTGCTAGGTCTTTCCCTTTAGGTTTTACCCCAACAATGTTTTCATTAGTTTCGCTCACTCTCGAAATCAAGCATTTTACAGCAGGTTGGAGCAGCCTGTATCTCAGCACAGGAATAAGGTAGGGAAGAATTCTAAGGATCATTTTGACTGCCTCCAGAAGTTAGATCAGATGGCAAATTGGATTTGGTGCTAGGTCTTTCCCTTTAGGTTTTACCCCAACAATGTTTTCATTAGTTTCGCTCACTCTCGAAATCAAGCATTTTACAGCAGGTTGGAGCAGCCTGTATCTCAGCACAGGAATAAGGTAGGGAAGAATTCTAAGGATCATTTTGACTGCCTCCAGAAGTTAGATCAGATGGCAAATTGGATTTGGTGCTAGGTCTTTCCCTTTAGGTTTTACCCCAACAATATTTTCATTAGTTTCGCTCACTCTCGAAATCAAGCATTTTACAGCAGGTTGGAGCAGCCTGTATCTCAGCACAGGAATAAGGTAGGGAAGAATTCTAAGGATCATTTTGACTGCCTCCAGAAGTTAGATCAGATGGCCAATGGAATTTGGTGCTAGGTCTTTCCCTTTAGGTTTTACCCCAACAATGTTTTCATTAGTTTCGCTCACTCTCGAAATCAAGCATTTTACAGCAGGTTGGAGCAGCCTGTATCTCAGCACAGGAATAAGGTAGGGAAGAATTCTAAGGATCATTTTGACTGCCTCCAGAAGTTAGATCAGATGGCAAATTGGATTTGGTGCTAGGTCTTTCCCTTTAGGTTTTACCCCAACAATGTTTTCATTAGTTTCGCTCACTCTCGAAATCAAGCATTTTACAGCAGGTTGGAGCAGCCTGTATCTCAGCACAGGAATAAGGTAGGGAAGAATTCAAATACTCATTTTGACTGCCTCCAGAAGTTAGATCAGATGGCCAATTGGATTTGGTGCTAGGTCTTTCCCTTTAGGTTTTACCCCAACAATGTTTTCATTAGTTTCGCTCACTCTCGAAATCAAGCATTTACAGCAGGTTGGAGCAGCCTGTATCTCAGCACAGGAATAAGGTAGGGAAGAATTCTAAGGATCATTTTGACTGCCTCCAGAAGTTAGATCAGATGGCCAATTGGATTTGGTGCTAGGTCTTTCCCTTTAGGTTTTACCCCAACAATGTTTTCATTAGTTTCGCTCACTCTCGAAATCAAGCATTTTACAGCAGGTTGGAGCAGCCTGTATCTCAGCACAGGAATAAGGTAGGGAAGAATTCAAATACTCATTTTGACTGCCTCCAGAAGTTAGATCAGATGGCAAATTGGATTTGGTGCTAGGTCTTTCCCTTTAGGTTTTACCCCAACAATGTTTTCATTAGTTTCGCTCACTCTCGAAATCAAGCATTTTACAGCAGGTTGGAGCAGCCTGTATCTCAGCACAGGAATAAGGTAGGGAAGAATTCAAATACTCATTTTGACTGCCTCCAGAAGTTAGATCAGATGGCAAATTGGATTTGGTGCTAGGTCTTTCCCTTTAGGTTTTACCCCAACAATGTTTTCATTAGTTTCGCTCACTCTCGAAATCAAGCATTTTACAGCAGGTTGGAGCAGCCTGTATATCAGCACAGGAATAAGGTAGGGAAGAATTCTAAGGATCATTTTGACTGCCTCCAGAAGTTAGATCAGATGGCAAATTGGATTTGGTGCTAGGCCTTTCCCTTTAGGTTTTACCCCAACAATGTTTTCATTAGTTTCGCTCACTCTCGAAATCAAGCATTTTACAGCAGGTTGGAGCAGCCTGTATCTCAGCACAGGAATAAGGTAGGGAAGAATTCAAATACTCATTTTGACTGCCTCCAGAAGTTAGATCAGATGGCCAATGCAATTTGGTGCTAGGTCTTTCCCTTTAGGTTTTACCCCAACAATGTTTTCATTAGTTTCGCTCACTCTCGAAATCAAGCATTTTACAGCAGGTTGGAGCAGCCTGTATCTCAGCACAGGAATAAGGTAGGGAAGAATTCAAATACTCATTTTGACGGCCTCCAGAAGTTAGATCAGATGGCAAATTGGATTTGGTGCTAGGCCTTTCCCTTTAGGTTTTACCCCAACAATGTTTTCATTAGTTTCGCTCACTCTCGAAATCAAGCATTTTACAGCAGGTTGGAGCAGCCTGTATCTCAGCACAGGAATAAGGTAGGGAAGAATTCAAATACTCATTTTGACTGCCTCCAGAAGTTAGATCAGATGGCCAATGCAATTTGATGCTAGGCCTTTCCCTTTAGGTTTTACCCCAACAATGTTTTCATTAGTTTCGCTCACTCTCGAAATCAAGCATTTTACAGCAGGTTGGAGCAGCCTGTATCTCAGCACAGGAATAAGGTAGGGAAGAATTCTAAGGATCATTTTGACTGCCTCCAGAAGTTAGATCAGATGGCAAATTGGATTTGGTGCTAGGTCTTTCCCTTTAGGTTTTACCCCAACAATGTTTTCATTAGTTTCGCTCACTCTCGAAATCAAGCATTTTACAGCAGGTTGGAGCAGCCTGTATCTCAGCACAGGAATAAGGTAGGGAAGAATTCTAAGGATCATTTTGACTGCCTCCAGAAGTTAGATCAGATGGCAAATTGGATTTGGTTCTAGGTCTTTCCCTTTAGGTTTTACCCCAACAATGTTTTCATTAGTTTCGCTCACTCTCGAAATCAAGCATTTTACAGCAGGTTGGAGCAGCCTGTATCTCAGCACAGGAATAAGGTAGGGAAGAATTCAAATACTCATTTTGACTGCCTCCAGAAGTTAGATCAGATGGCCAATTGGATTTGGTGCTAGGTCTTTCCCTTTAGGTTTTACCCCAACAATGTTTTCATTAGTTTCGCTCACTCTCGAAATCAAGCATTTTACAGCAGGTTGGAGCAGCCTGTATCTCAGCACAGGAATAAGGTAGGGAAGAATTCAAATACTCATTTTGACTGCCTCCAGAAGTTAGATCAGATGGCAAATTGGATTTGGTGCTAGGTCTTTCCCTTTAGGTTTTACCCCAACAATGTTTTCATTAGTTTCGCTCACTCTCGAAATCAAGCATTTTACAGCAGGTTGGAGCAGCCTGTATCTCAGCACAGGAATAAGGTAGGGAAGAATTCAAATACCCATTTTGACTGCCTCCAGAAGTTAGATCAGATGGCAAATTGGATTTGGTGCTAGGTCTTTCCCTTTAGGTTTTACCCCAACAATGTTTTCATTAGTTTCGCTCACTCTCGAAATCAAGCATTTTACAGCAGGTTGGAGCAGCCTGTATCTCAGCACAGGAATAAGGTAGGGAAGAATTCAAATACTCATTTTGACTGCCTCCAGAAGTTAGATCAGATGGCCAATGCAATTTGGTGCTAGGCCTTTCCCTTTAGGTTTTACCCCAACAATGTTTTCATTAGTTTCGCTCACTCTCAAAATCAAGCATTTTACAGCTGGTTGGAGCAGCCTGTATCTCAGCACAGGAATAAGGTAGGGAAGAATTCAAATACTCATTTTGACTGCCTCCAGAAGTTAGATCAGAGGGCCAATGCAATTTGGTGCTACGCTTTTCCCTTTAGGTTTTACCCCAACAATGTTTTCATTAGTTTCGCTCACTCTCGAAATCAAGCATTTTACAGCAGGTTGGAGCAGCCTGTATCTCAGCACAGGAATAAGGTAGGGAAGAATTCTAAGGATCATTTTGACTGCCTCCAGAAGTTAGATCAGATGGCAAATTGGATTTGGTGCTAGGTCTTTCCCTTTAGGTTTTACCCCAACAATGTTTTCATTAGTTTCGCTCACTCTCGAAATCAAGCATTTTACAGCAGGTTGGAGCAGCCTGTATCTCAGCACAGGAATAAGGTAGGGAAGAATTCTAAGGATCATTTTGACTGCCTCCAGAAGTTAGATCAGATGGCAAATTGGATTTGGTGCTAGGTCTTTCCCTTTAGGTTTTACCCCAACAATGTTTTCATTAGTTTCGCTCACTCTCGAAATCAAGCATTTTACAGCAGGTTGGAGCAGCCTGTATCTCAGCACAGGAATAAGGTAGGGAAGAATTCTAAGGATCATTTTGACTGCCTCCAGAAGTTAGATCAGATGGCAAATTGGATTTGGTGCTAGGTCTTTCCCTATAGGTTTTACCCCAACAATGTTTTCATTAGTTTCACTCACTCTCGAAATCAAGCATTTTACAGCAGGTTGGAGCAGCCTGTATCTCAGCACAGGAATAAGGTAGGGAAGAATTCAAATACTCATTTTGACTGCCTCCAGAAGTTAGATCAGATGGCAAATTGGATTTGGTGCTAGGTCTTTCCCTTTAGGTTTTACCCCAACAATGTTTTCATTAGTTTCGCTCACTCTCGAAATCAAGCATTTTACAGCAGGTTGGAGCAGCCTGTATCTCAGCACAGGAATAAGGTAGGGAAGAATTCAAATACTCATTTTGACTGCCTCCAGAAGTTAGATCAGATGGCAAATTGGATTTGGTGCTAGGTCTTTCCCTTTAGGTTTTACCCCAACAATGTTTTCATTAGTTTCGCTCACTCTCGAAATCAAGCATTTTACAGCAGGTTGGAGCAGCCTGTATCTCAGCACAGGAATAAGGTAGGGAAGAATTCAAATACTCATTTTGACTGCCTCCAGAAGTTAGATCAGATGGCAAATTGGATTTGGTGCTAGGTCTTTCCCTTTAGGTTTTACCCCAACAATGTTTTCATTAGTTTCGCTCACTCTCGAAATCAAGCATTTTACAGCAGGTTGGAGCAGCCTGTATCTCAGCACAGGAATAAGGTAGGGAAGAATTCTAAGGATCATTTTGACTGCCTCCAGAAGTTAGATCAGATGGCAAATTGGATTTGGTGCTAGGTCTTTCCCTTTAGGTTTTACCCCAACAATGTTTTCATTAGTTTCGCTCACTCTCGAAATCAAGCATTTTACAGCAGGTTGGAGCAGCCTGTATCTCAGCACAGGAATAAGGTAGGGAAGAATTCAAATACTCATTTTGACTGCCTCCAGAAGTTAGATCAGATGGCAAATTGGATTTGGTGCTAGGTCTTTCCCTTTAGGTTTTACCCCAACAATGTTTTCATTAGTTTCGCTCACTCTCGAAATCAAGCATTTTACAGCAGGTTGGAGCAGTCTGTATCTCAGCACAGGAATAAGGTAGGGAAGAATTCTAAGGATCATTTTGACTGCCTCCAGAAGTTAGATCAGATGGCAAATTGGATTTGGTGCTAGGTCTTTCCCTTTAGGTTTTACCCCAACAATGTTTTCATTAGTTTCGCTCACTCTCGAAATCAAGCATTTTACAGCAGGTTGGAGCAGCCTGTATCTCAGCACAGGAATAAGGTAGGGAAGAATTCTAAGGATCATTTTGACTGCCTCCAGAAGTTAGATCAGATGGCAAATTGGATTTGGTGCTAGGTCTTTTCCTTTAGGTTTTACCCCAACAATGTTTTCATTAGTTTCGCTCACTCTCGAAATCAAGCATTTTACAGCAGGTTGGAGCAGCCTGTATCTCAGCACAGGAATAAGGTAGGGAAGAATTCAAATACTCATTTTGACTGCCTCCAGAAGTTAGATCAGATGGCAAATTGGATTTGGTGCTAGGTCTTTCCCTTTAGGTTTTACCCCAACAATGTTTTCATTAGTTTCGCTCACTCTCGAAATCAAGCATTTTACAGCAGGTTGGAGCAGCCTGTATCTCAGCACAGGAATAAGGTAGGGAAGAATTCTAAGGATCATTTTGACTGCCTCCAGAAGTTAGATCAGATGGCAAATTGGATTTGGTGCTAGGTCTTTCCCTATAGGTTTTACCCCAACAATGTTTTCATTAGTTTCGCTCACTCTCGAAATCAAGCATTTTACAGCAGGTTGGAGCAGCCTGTATCTCAGCACAGGAATAAGGTAGGGAAGAATTCAAATACTCATTTTGACTGCCTCCAGAAGTTAGATCAGATGGCAAATTGGATTTGGTGCTAGGTCTTTCCCTTTAGGTTTTACCCCAACAATGTTTTCATTAGTTTTGCTCACTCTCGAAATCAAGCATTTTACAGCAGGTTGGAGCAGCCTGTATCTCAGCACAGGAATAAGGTAGGGAAGAATTCTAAGGATCATTTTGACTGCCTCCAGAAGTTAGATCAGATGGCAAATTGGATTTGGTGCTAGGTCTTTCCCTTTAGGTTTTACCCCAACAATGTTTTCATTAGTTTCGCTCACTCTCGAAATCAAGCATTTTACAGCAGGTTGGAGCAGCCTGTATCTCAGCACAGGAATAAGGTAGGGAAGAATTCAAATACTCATTTTGACTGCCTCCAGAAGTTAGATCAGATGGCAAATTGGATTTGGTGCTAGGTCTTTCCCTTTAGGTTTTACCCCAACAATGTTTTCATTAGTTTCGCTCACTCTCGAAATCAAGCATTTTACAGCAGGTTGGAGCAGCCTGTATCTCAGCACAGGAATAAGGTAGGGAAGAATTCAAATACTCATTTTGACTGCCTCCAGAAGTTAGATCAGATGGCAAATTGGATTTGGTGCTAGGTCTTTCCCTTTAGGTTTTACCCCAACAATGTTTTCATTAGTTTCGCTCACTCTCGAAATCAAGCATTTTACAGCAGGTTGGAGCAGCCTGTATCTCAGCACAGGAATAAGGTAGGGAAGAATTCTAAGGCTCATTTTGACTGCCTCCAGAAGTTAGATCAGATGGCAAATTGGATTTGGTGCTAGGTCTTTCCCTTTAGGTTATACCCCAACAATGTTTTCATTAGTTTCGCTCACTCTCGAAATCAAGCATTTTACAGCAGGTTGGAGCAGCCTGTATCTCAGCACAGGAATAAGGTAGGGAAGAATTCAAATACTCATTTTGACTGCCTCCAGAAGTTAGATCAGATGGCAAATTGGATTTGGTGCTAGGTCTTTCCCTTTAGGTTTTACCCCAACAATGTTTTCATTAGTTTCGCTCACTCTCGAAATCAAGCATTTTACAGCAGGTTGGAGCAGTCTGTATCTCAGCACAGGAATAAGGTAGGGAAGAATTCTAAGGATCATTTTGACTGCCTCCAGAAGTTAGATCAGATGGCAAATTGGATTTGGTGCTAGGTCTTTCCCTTTAGGTTTTACCCCAACAATGTTTTCATTAGTTTCGCTCACTCTCGAAATCAAGCATTTTACAGCAGGTTGGAGCAGCCTGTATCTCAGCACAGGAATAAGGTAGGGAAGAATTCTAAGGATCATTTTGACTGCCTCCAGAAGTTAGATCAGATGGCCAATTGGATTTGGTGCTAGGTCTTTCCCTTTAGGTTTTACCCCAACAATGTTTTCATTAGTTTCGCTCACTCTCGAAATCAAGCATTTTACAGCAGGTTGGAGCAGCCTGTATCTCAGCACAGGAATAAGGTAGGGAAGAATTCAAATACTCATTTTGACTGCCTCCAGAAGTTAGATCAGATGGCAAATTGGATTTGGTGCTAGGTCTTTCCCTTTAGGTTTTACCCCAACAATGTTTTCATTAGTTTCGCTCACTCTCGAAATCAAGCATTTTACAGCAGGTTGGAGCAGCCTGTATCTCAGCACAGGAATAAGGTAGGGAAGAATTCTAAGGATCATTTTGACTGCCTCCAGAAGTTAGATCAGATGGCAAATTGGATTTGGTGCTAGGTCTTTCCCTATAGGTTTTACCCCAACAATGTTTTCATTAGTTTCGCTCACTCTCGAAATCAAGCATTTTACAGCAGGTTGGAGCAGCCTGTATCTCAGCACAGGAATACGGTAGGGAAGAATTCAAATACTCATTTTGACTGCCTCCAGAAGTTAGATCAGATGGCAAATTGGATTTGGTGCTAGGTCTTTCCCTTTAGGTTTTACCCCAACAATGTTTTCATTAGTTTCGCTCACTCTGGAAATCAAGCATTTTACAGCAGGTTGGAGCAGCCTGTATCTCAGCACAGGAATAAGGTAGGGAAGAATTCAAATACTCATTTTGACTGCCTCCAGAAGTTAGATCAGATGGCAAATTGGATTTGGTGCTAGGTCTTTCCCTTTAGGTTTTACCCCAACAATGTTTTCATTAGTTTCGCTCACTCTCGAAATCAAGCATTTCACAGCAGGTTGGAGCAGCCTGTATCTCAGCACAGGAATAAGGTAGGGAAGAATTCAAATACTCATTATGACTGCCTCCAGAAGTTAGATCAGATGGCAAATTGGATTTGGTGCTAGGTCTTTCCCTTTAGGTTTTACCCCAACAATGTTTTCATTAGTTTCGCTCACTCTCGAAATCAAGCATTTTACAGCAGGTTGGAGCAGCCTGTATCTCAGCACAGGAATAAGGTAGGGAAGAATTCAAATACTCATTTTGACTGCCTCCAGAAGTTAGATCAGATGGCAAATTGGATTTGGTGCTAGGTCTTTCCCTTTAGGTTTTACCCCAACAATGTTTTCATTAGTTTCGCTCACTCTCGAAATCAAGCATTTTACAGCAGGTTGGAGCAGCCTGTATCTCAGCACAGGAATAAGGTAGGGAAGAATTCTAAGGATCATTTTGACTGCCTCCAGAAGTTAGATCAGATGGCAAATTGGATTTGGTGCTAGGTCTTTCCCTTTAGGTTTTACCCCAACAATGTTTTCATTAGTTTCGCTCACTCTCGAAATCAAGCATTTTACAGCAGGTTGGAGCAGCCTGTATCTCAGCACAGGAATAAGGTAGGGAAGAATTCTAAGGATCATTTTGACTGCCTCCAGAAGTTAGATCAGATGGCCAATTGGATTTGGTGCTAGGTCTTTCCCTTTAGGTTTTACCCCAACAATGTTTTCATTAGTTTCGCTCACTCTCGAAATCAAGCATTTTACAGCAGGTTGGAGCAGCCTGTATCTCAGCACAGGAATAAGGTAGGGAAGAATTCTAAGGATCATTTTGACTGCCTCCAGAAGTTAGATCAGATGGCAAATTGGATTTGGTGCTAGGTCTTTCCCTTTAGGTTTTACCCCAACAATGTTTTCATTAGTTTCGCTCACTCTCGAAATCAAGCATTTTACAGCAGGTTGGAGCAGCCTGTATCTCAGCACAGGAATAAGGTAGGGAAGAATTCAAATACCCATTTTGACTGCCTCCAGAAGTTAGATCAGATGGCAAATTGGATTTGGTGCTAGGTCTTTCCCTTTAGGTTTTACCCCAACAATGTTTTCATTAGTTTCGCTCACTCTCGAAATCAAGCATTTTACAGCAGGTTGGAGCAGCCTGTATCTCAGCACAGGAATAAGGTAGGGAAGAATTCTAAGGATCATTTTGACTGCCTCCAGAAGTTAGATCAGATGGCAAATTGGATTTGGTGCTAGGTCTTTCCCTTTAGGTTTTACCCCAACAATGTTTTCATTAGTTTCGCTCACTCTCGAAATCAAGCATTTTACAGCAGGTTGGAGCAGCCTGTATCTCAGCACAGGAATAAGGTAGGGAAGAATTCTAAGGATCATTTTGACTGCCTCCAGAAGTTAGATCAGATGGCAAATTGGATTTGGTGCTAGGTCTTTCCCTTTAGGTTTTACCCCAACAATGTTTTCATTAGTTTCGCTCACTCTCGAAATCAAGCATTTTACAGCAGGTTGGAGCAGCCTGTATCTCAGCACAGGAATAAGGTAGGGAAGAATTCAAATACTCATTTTGACTGCCTCCAGAAGTTAGATCAGATGGCCAATGCAATTTGGTGCTAGGTCTTTCCCTTTAGGTTTTACCCCAACAATGTTTTCATTAGTTTCGCTCACTCTCGAAATCAAGCATTTTACAGCAGGTTGGAGCAGCCTGTATCTCAGCACAGGAATAAGGTAGGGAAGAATTCTAAGGATCATTTTGACTGCCTCCAGAAGTTAGATCAGATGGCAAATTGGATTTGGTGCTAGGTCTTTCCCTTTAGGTTTTACCCCAACAATGTTTTCATTAGTTTCGCTCACTCTCGAAATCAAGCATTTTACAGCAGGTTGGAGCAGCCTGTATCTCAGCACAGGAATAAGGTAGGGAAGAATTCTAAGGCTCATTTTGACTGCCTCCAGAAGTTAGATCAGATGGCAAATTGGATTTGGTGCTAGGTCTTTCCCTTTAGGTTTTACCCCAACAATGTTTTCATTAGTTTCGCTCACTCTCGAAATCAAGCATTTTACAGCAGGTTGGAGCAGCCTGTATCTCAGCACAGGAATAAGGTAGGGAAGAATTCTAAGGATCATTTTGACTGCCTCCAGAAGTTAGATCAGATGGCAAATTGGATTTGGTGCTAGGTCTTTCCCTTTAGGTTTTACCCCAACAATGTTTTCATTAGTTTCGCTCACTCTCGAAATCAAGCATTTTACAGCAGGTTGGAGCAGCCTGTATCTCAGCACAGGAATAAGGTAGGGAAGAATTCTAAGGATCATTTTGACTGCCTCCAGAAGTTAGATCAGATGGCAAATTGGATTTGGTGCTAGGTCTTTCCCTTTAGGTTTTACCCCAACAATGTTTTCATTAGTTTCGCTCACTCTCGAAATCAAGCATTTTACAGCAGGTTGGAGCAGCCTGTATCTCAGCACAGGAATAAGGTAGGGAAGAATTCAAATGCTCATTTTGACTGCCTCCAGAAGTTAGATCAGATGGCAAATTGGATTTGGTGCTAGGTCTTTCCCTTTAGGTTTTACCCCAACAATGTTTTCATTAGTTTCGCTCACTCTCGAAATCAAGCATTTTACAGCAGGTTGGAGCAGCCTGTATCTCAGCACAGGAATAAGGTAGGGAAGAATTCAAATACTCATTTTGACTGCCTCCAGAAGTTAGATCAGATGGCCAATTGGATTTGGTGCTAGGTCTTTCCCTTTAGGTTTTACCCCAACAATGTTTTCATTAGTTTCGCTCACTCTCGAAATCAAGCATTTTACAGCAGGTTGGAGCAGCCTGTATCTCAGCACAGGAATAAGGTAGGGAAGAATTCTAAGGATCATTTTGACTGCCTCCAGAAGTTAGATCAGATGGCAAATTGGATTTGGTGCTAGGTCTTTCCCTTTAGGTTTTACCCCAACAATGTTTTCATTAGTTTCGCTCACTCTCGAAATCAAGCATTTTACAGCAGGTTGGAGCAGCCTGTATCTCAGCACAGGAATAAGGTAGGGAAGAATTCAAATACTCATTTTGACTGCCTCCAGAAGTTAGATCAGATGGCAAATTGGATTTGGTGCTAGGTCTTTCCCTTTAGGTTTTACCCCAACAATGTTTTCATTAGTTTTGCTCACTCTCGAAATCAAGCATTTTACAGCAGGTTGGAGCAGCCTGTATCTCAGCACAGGAATAAGGTAGGGAAGAATTCTAAGGATCATTTTGACTGCCTCCAGAAGTTAGATCAGATGGCAAATTGGATTTGGTGCTAGGTCTTTCCCTTTAGGTTTTACCCCAACAATGTTTTCATTAGTTTCGCTCACTCTCGAAATCAAGCATTTTACAGCAGGTTGGAGCAGCCTGTATCTCAGCACAGGAATAAGGTAGGGAAGAATTCTAAGGATCATTTTGACTGCCTCCAGAAGTTAGATCAGATGGCCAATTGGATTTGGTGCTAGGTCTTTCCCTTTAGGTTTTACCCCAACAATGTTTTCATTAGTTTCGCTCACTCTCGAAATCAAGCATTTTACAGCAGGTTGGAGCAGCCTGTATCTCAGCACAGGAATAAGGTAGGGAAGAATTCAAATACTCATTTTGACTGCCTCCAGAAGTTAGATCAGATGGCAAATTGGATTTGGTGCTAGGTCTTTCCCTTTAGGTTTTACCCCAACAATGTTTTCATTAGTTTTGCTCACTCTCGAAATCAAGCATTTTACAGCAGGTTGGAGCAGCCTGTATCTCAGCACAGGAATAAGGTAGGGAAGAATTCTAAGGATCATTTTGACTGCCTCCAGAAGTTAGATCAGATGGCAAATTGGATTTGGTGCTAGGTCTTTCCCTTTAGGTTTTACCCCAACAATGTTTTCATTAGTTTCGCTCACTCTCGAAATCAAGCATTTTACAGCAGGTTGGAGCAGCCTGTATCTCAGCACAGGAATAAGGTAGGGAAGAATTCTAAGGATCATTTTGACTGCCTCCAGAAGTTAGATCAGATGGCCAATTGGATTTGGTGCTAGGTCTTTCCCTTTAGGTTTTACCCCAACAATGTTTTCATTAGTTTCGCTCACTCTCGAAATCAAGCATTTTACAGCAGGTTGGAGCAGCCTGTATCTCAGCACAGGAATAAGGTAGGGAAGAATTCAAATACTCATTTTGACTGCCTCCAGAAGTTAGATCAGATGGCCAATTGGATTTGGTGCTAGGTCTTTCCCTTTAGGTTTTACCCCAACAATGTTTTCATTAGTTTCGCTCACTCTCGAAATCAAGCATTTTACAGCAGGTTGGAGCAGCCTGTATCTCAGCACAGGAATAAGGTAGGGAAGAATTCTAAGGATCATTTTGACTGCCTCCAGAAGTTAGATCAGATGGCAAATTGGATTTGGTGCTAGGTCTTTCCCTTTAGGTTTTACCCCAACAATGTTTTCATTAGTTTCGCTCACTCTCGAAATCAAGCATTTTACAGCAGGTTGGAGCAGCCTGTATCTCAGCACAGGAATAAGGTAGGGAAGAATTCTAAGGATCATTTTGACTGCCTCCAGAAGTTAGATCAGATGGCAAATTGGATTTGGTGCTAGGTCTTTCCCTTTAGGTTTTACCCCAACAATGTTTTCATTAGTTTCGCTCACTCTCGAAATCAAGCATTTTACAGCAGGTTGGAGCAGCCTGTATCTCAGCACAGGAATAAGGTAGGGAAGAATTCTAAGGATCATTTTGACTGCCTCCAGAAGTTAGATCAGATGGCAAATTGGATTTGGTGCTAGGTCTTTCCCTTTAGGTTTTACCCCAACAATGTTTTCATTAGTTTCGCTCACTCTCGAAATCAAGCATTTTACAGCAGGTTGGAGCAGCCTGTATCTCAGCACAGGAATAAGGTAGGGAAGAATTCAAATACTCATTTTGACTGCCTCCAGAAGTTAGATCAGATGGCAAATTGGATTTGGTGCTAGGTCTTTCCCTTTAGGTTTTACCCCAACAATGTTTTCATTAGTTTCGCTCACTCTCGAAATCAAGCATTTTACAGCAGGTTGGAGCAGCCTGTATCTCAGCACAGGAATAAGGTAGGGAAGAATTCTAAGGATCATTTTGACTGCCTCCAGAAGTTAGATCAGATGGCAAATTGGATTTGGTGCTAGGTCTTTCCCTTTAGGTTTTACCCCAACAATGTTTTCATTAGTTTCGCTCACTCTCGAAATCAAGCATTTTACAGCAGGTTGGAGCAGCCTGTATCTCAGCACAGGAATAAGGTAGGGAAGAATTCTAAGGATCATTTTGACTGCCTCCAGAAGTTAGATCAGATGGCAAATTGGATTTGGTGCTAGGTCTTTCCCTTTAGGTTTTACCCCAACAATGTTTTCATTAGTTTCGCTCACTCTGGAAATCAAGCATTTTACAGCAGGTTGGAGCAGCCTGTATCTCAGCACAGGAATAAGGTAGGGAAGAATTCTAAGGATCATTTTGACTGCCTCCAGAAGTTAGATCAGATGGCAAATTGGATTTGGTTCTAGGTCTTTCCCTTTAGGTTTTACCCCAACAATGTTTTCATTAGTTTCGCTCACTCTCGAAATCAAGCATTTTACAGCAGGTTGGAGCAGCCTGTATCTCAGCACAGGAATAAGGTAGGGAAGAATTCAAATACTCATTTTGACTGCCTCCAGAAGTTAGATCAGATGGCAAATTGGATTTGGTGCTAGGTCTTTCCCTTTAGGTTTTACCCCAACAATGTTTTCATTAGTTTCGCTCACTCTCGAAATCAAGCATTTTACAGCAGGTTGGAGCAGCCTGTATCTCAGCACAGGAATAAGGTAGGGAAGAATTCAAATACCCATTTTGACTGCCTCCAGAAGTTAGATCAGATGGCAAATTGGATTTGGTGCTAGGTCTTTCCCTTTAGGTTTTACCCCAACAATGTTTTCATTAGTTTCGCTCACTCTGGAAATCAAGCATTTTACAGCAGGTTGGAGCAGCCTGTATCTCAGCACAGGAATAAGGTAGGGAAGAATTCTAAGGATCATTTTGACTGCCTCCAGAAGTTAGATCAGATGGCAAATTGGATTTGGTGCTAGGTCTTTCCCTTTAGGTTTTACCCCAACAATGTTTTCATTAGTTTCGCTCACTCTCGAAATCAAGCATTTTACAGCAGGTTGGAGCAGCCTGTATCTCAGCACAGGAATAAGGTAGGGAAGAATTCTAAGGATCATTTTGACTGCCTCCAGAAGTTAGATCAGATGGCCAATTGGATTTGGTGCTAGGTCTTTCCCTTTAGGTTTTACCCCAACAATGTTTTCATTAGTTTCGCTCACTCTCGAAATCAAGCATTTTACAGCAGGTTGGAGCAGCCTGTATCTCAGCACAGGAATAAGGTAGGGAAGAATTCTAAGGATCATTTTGACTGCCTCCAGAAGTTAGATCAGATGGCAAATTGGATTTGGTGCTAGGTCTTTCCCTTTAGGTTTTACCCCAACAATGTTTTCATTAGTTTCGCTCACTCTGGAAATCAAGCATTTTACAGCAGGTTGGAGCAGCCTGTATCTCAGCACAGGAATAAGGTAGGGAAGAATTCTAAGGATCATTTTGACTGCCTCCAGAAGTTAGATCAGATGGCAAATTGGATTTGGTGCTAGGTCTTTCCCTTTAGGTTTTACCCCAACAATGTTTTCATTAGTTTCGCTCACTCTCGAAATCAAGCATTTTACAGCAGGTTGGAGCAGCCTGTATCTCAGCACAGGAATAAGGTAGGGAAGAATTCAAATACCCATTTTGACTGCCTCCAGAAGTTAGATCAGATGGCAAATTGGATTTGGTGCTAGGTCTTTCCCTTTAGGTTTTACCCCAACAATGTTTTCATTAGTTTCGCTCACTCTCGAAATCAAGCATTTTACAGCAGGTTGGAGCAGCCTGTATCTCAGCACAGGAATAAGGTAGGGAAGAATTCAAATACTCATTTTGACTGCCTCCAGAAGTTAGATCAGATGGCAAATTGGATTTGGTGCTAGGTCTTTCCCTTTAGGTTTTACCCCAACAATGTTTTCATTAGTTTCGCTCACTCTCGAAATCAAGCATTTTACAGCAGGTTGGAGCAGCCTGTATCTCAGCACAGGAATAAGGTAGGGAAGAATTCTAAGGATCATTTTGACTGCCTCCAGAAGTTAGATCAGATGGCCAATTGGATTTGGTGCTAGGTCTTTCCCTTTAGGTTTTACCCCAACAATGTTTTCATTAGTTTCGCTCACTCTCGAAATCAAGCATTTTACAGCAGGTTGGAGCAGCCTGTATCTCAGCACAGGAATAAGGTAGGGAAGAATTCTAAGGATCATTTTGACTGCCTCCAGAAGTTAGATCAGATGGCAAATTGGATTTGGTGCTAGGTCTTTCCCTTTAGGTTTTACCCCAACAATGTTTTCATTAGTTTCGCTCACTCTCGAAATCAAGCATTTTACAGCAGGTTGGAGCAGCCTGTATCTCAGCACAGGAATAAGGTAGGGAAGAATTCAAATACTCATTTTGACTGCCTCCAGAAGTTAGATCAGATGGCAAATTGGATTTGGTGCTAGGTCTTTCCCTTTAGGTTTTACCCCAACAATGTTTTCATTAGTTTCGCTCACTCTCGAAATCAAGCATTTTACAGCAGGTTGGAGCAGCCTGTATCTCAGCACAGGAATAAGGTAGGGAAGAATTCAAATACTCATTTTGACTGCCTCCAGAAGTTAGATCAGATGGCAAATTGGATTTGGTGCTAGGTCTTTCCCTTTAGGTTTTACCCCAACAATGTTTTCATTAGTTTCGCTCACTCTCGAAATCAAGCATTTTACAGCAGGTTGGAGCAGCCTGTATCTCAGCACAGGAATAAGGTAGGGAAGAATTCAAATACCCATTTTGACTGCCTCCAGAAGTTAGATCAGATGGCAAATTGGATTTGGTGCTAGGTCTTTCCCTTTAGGTTTTACCCCAACAATGTTTTCATTAGTTTCGCTCACTCTCGAAATCAAGCATTTTACAGCAGGTTGGAGCAGCCTGTATCTCAGCACAGGAATAAGGTAGGGAAGAATTCTAAGGATCATTTTGACTGCCTCCAGAAGTTAGATCAGATGGCAAATTGGATTTGGTGCTAGGTCTTTCCCTTTAGGTTTTACCCCAACAATGTTTTCATTAGTTTCGCTCACTCTCGAAATCAAGCATTTTACAGCAGGTTGGAGCAGCCTGTATCTCAGCACAGGAATAAGGTAGGGAAGAATTCAAATACTCATTTTGACTGCCTCCAGAAGTTAGATCAGATGGCCAATTGGATTTGGTGCTAGGTCTTTCCCTTTAGGTTTTACCCCAACAATGTTTTCATTAGTTTCGCTCACTCTCGAAATCAAGCATTTTACAGCAGGTTGGAGCAGCCTGTATCTCAGCACAGGAATAAGGTAGGGAAGAATTCTAAGGATCATTTTGACTGCCTCCAGAAGTTAGATCAGATGGCAAATTGGATTTGGTGCTAGGTCTTTCCCTTTAGGTTTTACCCCAACAATGTTTTCATTAGTTTCGCTCACTCTGGAAATCAAGCATTTTACAGGAGGTTGGAGCAGCCTGTATCTCAGCACAGGAATAAGGTAGGGAAGAATTCTAAGGATCATTTTGACTGCCTCCAGAAGTTAGATCAGATGGCAAATTGGATTTGGTGCTAGGTCTTTCCCTTTAGGTTTTACCCCAACAATGTTTTCATTAGTTTCGCTCACTCTCGAAATCAAGCATTTTACAGCAGGTTGGAGCAGCCTGTATCTCAGCACAGGAATAAGGTAGGGAAGAATTCAAATACCCATTTTGACTGCCTCCAGAAGTTAGATCAGATGGCAAATTGGATTTGGTGCTAGGTCTTTCCCTTTAGGTTTTACCCCAACAATGTTTTCATTAGTTTCGCTCACTCTCGAAATCAAGCATTTTACAGCAGGTTGGAGCAGCCTGTATCTCAGCACAGGAATAAGGTAGGGAAGAATTCAAATGCCCATTTTGACTGCCTCCAGAAGTTAGATCAGATGGCAAATTGGATTTGGTGCTAGGTCTTTCCCTTTAGGTTTTACCCCAACAATGTTTTCATTAGTTTCGCTCACTCTCGAAATCAAGCATTTTACAGCAGGTTGGAGCAGCCTGTATCTCAGCACAGGAATAAGGTAGGGAAGAATTCAAATACTCATTTTGACTGCCTCCAGAAGTTAGATCAGATGGCAAATTGGATTTGGTGCTAGGTCTTTCCCTTTAGGTTTTACCCCAACAATGTTTTCATTAGTTTCGCTCACTCTCGAAATCAAGCATTTTACAGCAGGTTGGAGCAGCCTGTATCTCAGCACAGGAATAAGGTAGGGAAGAATTCTAAGGATCATTTTGACTGCCTCCAGAAGTTAGATCAGATGGCAAATTGGATTTGGTGCTAGGTCTTTCCCTTTAGGTTTTACCCCAACAATGTTTTCATTAGTTTCGCTCACTCTCGAAATCAAGCATTTTACAGCAGGTTGGAGCAGCCTGTATCTCAGCACAGGAATAAGGTAGGGAAGAATTCTAAGGATCATTTTGACTGCCTCCAGAAGTTAGATCAGATGGCCAATTGGATTTGGTGCTAGGTCTTTCCCTTTAGGTTTTACCCCAACAATGTTTTCATTAGTTTCGCTCACTCTCGAAATCAAGCATTTTACAGCAGGTTGGAGCAGCCTGTATCTCAGCACAGGAATAAGGTAGGGAAGAATTCAAATACTCATTTTGACTGCCTCCAGAAGTTAGATCAGATGGCAAATTGGATTTGGTGCTAGGTCTTTCCCTTTAGGTTTTACCCCAACAATGTTTTCATTAGTTTCGCTCACTCTCGAAATCAAGCATTTTACAGCAGGTTGGAGCAGCCTGTATCTCAGCACAGGAATAAGGTAGGGAAGAATTCAAATACCCATTTTGACTGCCTCCAGAAGTTAGATCAGATGGCAAATTGGATTTGGTGCTAGGTCTTTCCCTTTAGGTTTTACCCCAACAATGTTTTCATTAGTTTCGCTCACTCTCGAAATCAAGCATTTTACAGCAGGTTGGAGCAGCCTGTATCTCAGCACAGGAATAAGGTAGGGAAGAATTCTAAGGATCATTTTGACTGCCTCCAGAAGTTAGATCAGATGGCCAATTGGATTTGGTGCTAGGTCTTTCCCTTTAGGTTTTACCCCAACAATGTTTTCATTAGTTTCGCTCACTCTCGAAATCAAGCATTTTACAGCAGGTTGGAGCAGCCTGTATCTCAGCACAGGAATAAGGTAGGGAAGAATTCTAAGGAACATTTTGACTGCCTCCAGAAGTTAGATCAGATGGCAAATTGGATTTGGTGCTAGGTCTTTCCCTTTAGGTTTTACCCCAACAATGTTTTCATTAGTTTCGCTCACTCTGGAAATCAAGCATTTTACAGCAGGTTGGAGCAGCCTGTATCTCAGCACAGGAATAAGGTAGGGAAGAATTCAAATACTCATTTTGACTGCCTCCAGAAGTTAGATCAGATGGCCAATTGGATTTGGTGCTAGGTCTTTCCCTTTAGGTTTTACCCCAACAATGTTTTCATTAGTTTCGCTCACTCTCGAAATCAAGCATTTTACAGCAGGTTGGAGCAGCCTGTATCTCAGCACAGGAATAAGGTAGGGAAGAATTCTAAGGATCATTTTGACTGCCTCCAGAAGTTAGATCAGATGGCAAATTGGATTTGGTGCTAGGTCTTTCCCTTTAGGTTTTACCCCAACAATGTTTTCATTAGTTTCGCTCACTCTCGAAATCAAGCATTTTACAGCAGGTTGGAGCAGCCTGTATCTCAGCACAGGAATAAGGTAGGGAAGAATTCAAATACTCATTTTGACTGCCTCCAGAAGTTAGATCAGATGGCAAATTGGATTTGGTGGTAGGTCTTTCCCTTTAGGTTTTACCCCAACAATGTTTTCATTAGTTTCGCTCACTCTCGAAATCAAGCATTTTACAGCAGGTTGGAGCAGCCTGTATCTCAGCACAGGAATAAGGTAGGGAAGAATTCAAATACCCATTTTGACTGCCTCCAGAAGTTAGATCAGATGGCAAATTGGATTTGGTGCTAGGTCTTTCCCTTTAGGTTTTACCCCAACAATGTTTTCATTAGTTTCGCTCACTCTCGAAATCAAGCATTTTACAGCAGGTTGGAGCAGCCTGTATCTCAGCACAGGAATAAGGTAGGGAAGAATTCTAAGGATCATTTTGACTGCCTCCAGAAGTTAGATCAGATGGCAAATTGGATTTGGTGCTAGGTCTTTCCCTTTAGGTTTTACCCCAACAATGTTTTCATTAGTTTCGCTCACTCTCGAAATCAAGCATTTTACAGCAGGTTGGAGCAGCCTGTATCTCAGCACAGGAATAAGGTAGGGAAGAATTCAAATACTCATTTTGACTGCCTCCAGAAGTTAGATCAGATGGCAAATTGGATTTGGTGCTAGGTCTTTCCCTTTAGGTTTTACCCCAACAATGTTTTCATTAGTTTCGCTCACTCTCGAAATCAAGCATTTTACAGCAGGTTGGAGCAGCCTGTATCTCAGCACAGGAATAAGGTAGGGAAGAATTCAAATACTCATTTTGACTGCCTCCAGAAGTTAGATCAGATGGCAAATTGGATTTGGTGCTAGGTCTTTCCCTTTAGGTTTTACCCCAACAATGTTTTCATTAGTTTCGCTCACTCTCGAAATCAAGCATTTTACAGCAGGTTGGAGCAGCCTGTATCTCAGCACAGGAATAAGGTAGGGAAGAATTCAAATACTCATTTTGACTGCCTCCAGAAGTTAGATCAGATGGCAAATTGGATTTGGTGCTAGGTCTTTCCCTTTAGGTTTTACCCCAACAATGTTTTCATTAGTTTCGCTCACTCTCGAAATCAAGCATTTTACAGCAGGTTGGAGCAGCCTGTATCTCAGCACAGGAATAAGGTAGGGAAGAATTCTAAGGATCATTTTGACTGCCTCCAGAAGTTAGATCAGATGGCAAATTGGATTTGGTGCTAGGTCTTTCCCTTTAGGTTTTACCCCAACAATGTTTTCATTAGTTTCGCTCACTCTCGAAATCAAGCATTTTACAGCAGGTTGGAGCAGCCTGTATCTCAGCACAGGAATAAGGTAGGGAAGAATTCAAATACTCATTTTGACTGCCTCCAGAAGTTAGATCAGATGGCAAATTGGATTTGGTGCTAGGTCTTTCCCTTTAGGTTTTACCCCAACAATGTTTTCATTAGTTTCGCTCACTCTCGAAATCAAGCATTTTACAGCAGGTTGGAGCAGCCTGTATCTCAGCACAGGAATAAGGTAGGGAAGAATTCTAAGGATCATTTTGACTGCCTCCAGAAGTTAGATCAGATGGCAAATTGGATTTGGTGCTAGGTCTTTCCCTTTAGGTTTTACCCCAACAATGTTTTCATTAGTTTCGCTCACTCTCGAAATCAAGCATTTTACAGCAGGTTGGAGCAGCCTGTATCTCAGCACAGGAATAAGGTAGGGAAGAATTCAAATACTCATTTTGACTGCCTCCAGAAGTTAGATCAGATGGCAAATTGGATTTGGTGCTAGGTCTTTCCCTTTAGGTTTTACCCCAACAATGTTTTCATTAGTTTCGCTCACTCTCGAAATCAAGCATTTTACAGCAGGTTGGAGCAGCCTGTATCTCAGCACAGGAATAAGGTAGGGAAGAATTCAAATACTCATTTTGACTGCCTCCAGAAGTTAGATCAGATGGCAAATTGGATTTGGTGCTAGGTCTTTCCCTTTAGGTTTTACCCCAACAATGTTTTCATTAGTTTCGCTCACTCTCGAAATCAAGCATTTTACAGCAGGTTGGAGCAGCCTGTATCTCAGCACAGGAATAAGGTAGGGAAGAATTCTAAGGATCATTTTGACTGCCTCCAGAAGTTAGATCAGATGGCAAATTGGATTTGGTGCTAGGTCTTTCCCTTTAGGTTTTACCCCAACAATGTTTTCATTAGTTTCGCTCACTCTCGAAATCAAGCATTTTACAGCAGGTTGGAGCAGCCTGTATCTCAGCACAGGAATAAGGTAGGGAAGAATTCAAATACTCATTTTGACTGCCTCCAGAAGTTAGATCAGATGGCAAATTGGATTTGGTGCTAGGTCTTTCCCTTTAGGTTTTACCCCAACAATGTTTTCATTAGTTTCGCTCACTCTCGAAATCAAGCATTTTACAGCAGGTTGGAGCAGCCTGTATCTCAGCACAGGAATAAGGTAGGGAAGAATTCAAATACTCATTTTGACTGCCTCCAGAAGTTAGATCAGATGGCAAATTGGATTTGGTGCTAGGTCTTTCCCTTTAGGTTTTACCCCAACAATGTTTTCATTAGTTTCGCTCACTCTCGAAATCAAGCATTTTACAGCAGGTTGGAGCAGCCTGTATCTCAGCACAGGAATAAGGTAGGGAAGAATTCTAAGGATCATTTTGACTGCCTCCAGAAGTTAGATCAGATGGCAAATTGGATTTGGTGCTAGGTCTTTCCCTTTAGGTTTTACCCCAACAATGTTTTCATTAGTTTCGCTCACTCTCGAAATCAAGCATTTTACAGCAGGTTGGAGCAGCCTGTATCTCAGCACAGGAATAAGGTAGGGAAGAATTCTAAGGATCATTTTGACTGCCTCCAGAAGTTAGATCAGATGGCCAATTGGATTTGGTGCTAGGTCTTTCCCTTTAGGTTTTACCCCAACAATGTTTTCATTAGTTTCGCTCACTCTCGAAATCAAGCATTTTACAGCAGGTTGGAGCAGCCTGTATCTCAGCACAGGAATAAGGTAGGGAAGAATTCTAAGGATCATTTTGACTGCCTCCAGAAGTTAGATCAGATGGCAAATTGGATTTGGTGCTAGGTCTTTCCCTTTAGGTTTTACCCCAACAATGTTTTCATTAGTTTCGCTCACTCTCGAAATCAAGCATTTTACAGCAGGTTGGAGCAGCCTGTATCTCAGCACAGGAATAAGGTAGGGAAGAATTCTAAGGATCATTTTGACTGCCTCCAGAAGTTAGATCAGATGGCAAATTGGATTTGGTGCTAGGTCTTTCCCTTTAGGTTTTACCCCAACAATGTTTTCATTAGTTTCGCTCACTCTCGAAATCAAGCATTTTACAGCAGGTTGGAGCAGCCTGTATCTCAGCACAGGAATAAGGTAGGGAAGAATTCAAATACTCATTTTGACTGCCTCCAGAAGTTAGATCAGATGGCCAATGCAATTTGGTGCTAGGTCTTTCCCTTTAGGTTTTACCCCAACAATGTTTTCATTAGTTTCGCTCACTCTCGAAATCAAGCATTTTACAGCAGGTTGGAGCAGCCTGTATCTCAGCACAGGAATAAGGTAGGGAAGAATTCTAAGGATCATTTTGACTGCCTCCAGAAGTTAGATCAGATGGCAAATTGGATTTGGTGCTAGGTCTTTCCCTTTAGGTTTTACCCCAACAATGTTTTCATTAGTTTCGCTCACTCTCGAAATCAAGCATTTTACAGCAGGTTGGAGCAGCCTGTATCTCAGCACAGGAATAAGGTAGGGAAGAATTCTAAGGATCATTTTGACTGCCTCCAGAAGTTAGATCAGATGGCAAATTGGATTTGGTGCTAGGTCTTTCCCTTTAGGTTTTACCCCAACAATGTTTTCATTAGTTTCGCTCACTCTCGAAATCAAGCATTTTACAGCAGGTTGGAGCAGCCTGTATCTCAGCACAGGAATAAGGTAGGGAAGAATTCAAATACTCATTTTGACTGCCTCCAGAAGTTAGATCAGATGGCAAATTGGATTTGGTGCTAGGTCTTTCCCTTTAGGTTTTACCCCAACAATGTTTTCATTAGTTTCGCTCACTCTCGAAATCAAGCATTTTACAGCAGGTTGGAGCAGCCTGTATCTCAGCACAGGAATAAGGTAGGGAAGAATTCTAAGGATCATTTTGACTGCCTCCAGAAGTTAGATCAGATGGCAAATTGGATTTGGTGCTAGGTCTTTCCCTTTAGGTTTTACCCCAACAATGTTTTCATTAGTTTCGCTCACTCTCGAAATCAAGCATTTTACAGCAGGTTGGAGCAGCCTGTATCTCAGCACAGGAATAAGGTAGGGAAGAATTCTAAGGATCATTTTGACTGCCTCCAGAAGTTAGATCAGATGGCCAATTGGATTTGGTGCTAGGTCTTTCCCTTTAGGTTTTACCCCAACAATGTTTTCATTAGTTTCGCTCACTCTCGAAATCAAGCATTTTACAGCAGGTTGGAGCAGCCTGTATCTCAGCACAGGAATAAGGTAGGGAAGAATTCTAAGGATCATTTTGACTGCCTCCAGAAGTTAGATCAGATGGCAAATTGGATTTGGTGCTAGGTCTTTCCCTTTAGGTTTTACCCCAACAATGTTTTCATTAGTTTCGCTCACTCTCGAAATCAAGCATTTTACAGCAGGTTGGAGCAGCCTGTATCTCAGCACAGGAATAAGGTAGGGAAGAATTCAAATACTCATTTTGACTGCCTCCAGAAGTTAGATCAGATGGCAAATTGGATTTGGTGCTAGGTCTTTCCCTTTAGGTTTTACCCCAACAATGTTTTCATTAGTTTCGCTCACTCTCGAAATCAAGCATTTTACAGCAGGTTGGAGCAGCCTGTATCTCAGCACAGGAATAAGGTAGGGAAGAATTCAAATACTCATTTTGACTGCCTCCAGAAGTTAGATCAGATGGCAAATTGGATTTGGTGCTAGGTCTTTCCCTATAGGTTTTACCCCAACAATGTTTTCATTAGTTTCGCTCACTCTCGAAATCAAGCATTTTACAGCAGGTTGGAGCAGCCTGTATCTCAGCACAGGAATAAGGTAGGGAAGAATTCAAATACTCATTTTGACTGCCTCCAGAAGTTAGATCAGATGGCAAATTGGATTTGGTGCTAGGTCTTTCCCTTTAGGTTTTACCCCAACAATGTTTTCATTAGTTTCGCTCACTCTCGAAATCAAGCATTTTACAGCAGGTTGGAGCAGCCTGTATCTCAGCACAGGAATAAGGTAGGGAAGAATTCTAAGGATCATTTTGACTGCCTCCAGAAGTTAGATCAGATGGCCAATTGGATTTGGTGCTAGGTCTTTCCCTTTAGGTTTTACCCCAACAATGTTTTCATTAGTTTCGCTCACTCTCGAAATCAAGCATTTTACAGCAGGTTGGAGCAGCCTGTATCTCAGCACAGGAATAAGGTAGGGAAGAATTCTAAGGATCATTTTGACTGCCTCCAGAAGTTAGATCAGATGGCAAATTGGATTTGGTGCTAGGTCTTTCCCTTTAGGTTTTACCCCAACAATGTTTTCATTAGTTTCGCTCACTCTCGAAATCAAGCATTTTACAGCAGGTTGGAGCAGCCTGTATCTCAGCACAGGAATAAGGTAGGGAAGAATTCAAATACTCATTTTGACTGCCTCCAGAAGTTAGATCAGATGGCAAATTGGATTTGGTGCTAGGTCTTTCCCTTTAGGTTTTACCCCAACAATGTTTTCATTAGTTTCGCTCACTCTCGAAATCAAGCATTTTACAGCAGGTTGGAGCAGCCTGTATCTCAGCACAGGAATAAGGTAGGGAAGAATTCAAATACTCATTTTGACTGCCTCCAGAAGTTAGATCAGATGGCCAATGCAATTTGGTGCTAGGTCTTTCCCTTTAGGTTTTACCCCAACAATGTTTTCATTAGTTTCGCTCACTCTCGAAATCAAGCATTTTACAGCAGGTTGGAGCAGCCTGTATCTCAGCACAGGAATAAGGTAGGGAAGAATTCTAAGGATCATTTTGACTGCCTCCAGAAGTTAGATCAGATGGCAAATTGGATTTGGTGCTAGGTCTTTCCCTTTAGGTTTTACCCCAACAATGTTTTCATTAGTTTCGCTCACTCTCGAAATCAAGCATTTTACAGCAGGTTGGAGCAGCCTGTATCTCAGCACAGGAATAAGGTAGGGAAGAATTCTAAGGATCATTTTGACTGCCTCCAGAAGTTAGATCAGATGGCAAATTGGATTTGGTGCTAGGTCTTTCCCTTTAGGTTTTACCCCAACAATGTTTTCATTAGTTTCGCTCACTCTCGAAATCAAGCATTTTACAGCAGGTTGGAGCAGCCTGTATCTCAGCACAGGAATAAGGTAGGGAAGAATTCAAATACTCATTTTGACTGCCTCCAGAAGTTAGATCAGATGGCAAATTGGATTTGGTGCTAGGCCTTTCCCTTTACGTTTTACCCCAACAATGTTTTCATTAGTTTCGCTCACTCTCGAAATCAAGCATTTTACAGCAGGTTGGAGCAGCCTGTATCTCAGCACAGGAATAAGGTAGGGAAGAATTCAAATACTCATTTTGACTGCCTCCAGAAGTTAGATCAGATGGCAAATTGGATTTGGTGCTAGGTCTTTCCCTTTAGGTTTTACCCCAACAATGTTTTCATTAGTTTCGCTCACTCTCGAAATCAAGCATTTTACAGCAGGTTGGAGCAGCCTGTATCTCAGCACAGGAATAAGGTAGGGAAGAATTCAAATACTCATTTTGACTGCCTCCAGAAGTTAGATCAGATGGCAAATTGGATTTGGTGCTAGGTCTTTCCCTTTAGGTTTTACCCCAACAATGTTTTCATTAGTTTCGCTCACTCTCGAAATCAAGCATTTTACAGCAGGTTGGAGCAGCCTGTATCTCAGCACAGGAATAAGGTAGGGAAGAATTCTAAGGATCATTTTGACTGCCTCCAGAAGTTAGATCAGATGGCAAATTGGATTTGGTGCTAGGTCTTTCCCTTTAGGTTTTACCCCAACAATGTTTTCATTAGTTTCGCTCACTCTCGAAATCAAGCATTTTACAGCAGGTTGGAGCAGCCTGTATCTCAGCACAGGAATAAGGTAGGGAAGAATTCTAAGGATCATTTTGACTGCCTCCAGAAGTTAGATCAGATGGCAAATTGGATTTGGTGCTAGGTCTTTCCCTTTAGGTTTTACCCCAACAATGTTTTCATTAGTTTCGCTCACTCTCGAAATCAAGCATTTTACAGCAGGTTGGAGCAGCCTGTATCTCAGCACAGGAATAAGGTAGGGAAGAATTCTAAGGATCATTTTGACTGCCTCCAGAAGTTAGATCAGATGGCAAATTGGATTTGGTGCTAGGTCTTTCCCTTTAGGTTTTACCCCAACAATGTTTTCATTAGTTTCGCTCACTCTCGAAATCAAGCATTTTACAGCAGGTTGGAGCAGCCTGTATCTCAGCACAGGAATAAGGTAGGGAAGAATTCAAATACTCATTTTGACTGCCTCCAGAAGTTAGATCAGATGGCAAATTGGATTTGGTGCTAGGTCTTTCCCTTTAGGTTTTACCCCAACAATGTTTTCATTAGTTTCGCTCACTCTCGAAATCAAGCATTTTACAGCAGGTTGGAGCAGCCTGTATCTCAGCACAGGAATAAGGTAGGGAAGAATTCAAATACTCATTTTGACTGCCTCCAGAAGTTAGATCAGATGGCAAATTGGATTTGGTGCTAGGTCTTTCCCTTTAGGTTTTACCCCAACAATGTTTTCATTAGTTTCGCTCACTCTCGAAATCAAGCATTTTACAGCAGGTTGGAGCAGCCTGTATCACAGCACAGGAATAAGGTAGGGAAGAATTCTAAGGATCATTTTGACTGCCTCCAGAAGTTAGATCAGATGGCCAATGGAATTTGGTGCTAGGTCTTTCCCTTTAGGTTTTACCCCAACAATGTTTTCATTAGTTTCGCTCACTCTCGAAATCAAGCATTTTACAGCAGGTTGGAGCAGCCTGTATCTCAGCACAGGAATAAGGTAGGGAAGAATTCTAAGGATCATTTTGACTGCCTCCAGAAGTTAGATCAGATGGCAAATTGGATTTGGTGCTAGGTCTTTCCCTTTAGGTTTTACCCCAACAATGTTTTCATTAGTTTCGCTCACTCTCGAAATCAAGCATTTTACAGCAGGTTGGAGCAGCCTGTATCTCAGCACAGGAATAAGGTAGGGAAGAATTCTAAGGATCATTTTGACTGCCTCCAGAAGTTAGATCAGATGGCCAATTGGATTTGGTGCTAGGTCTTTCCCTTTAGGTTTTACCCCAACAATGTTTTCATTAGTTTCGCTCACTCTCGAAATCAAGCATTTTACAGCAGGTTGGAGCAGCCTGTATCTCAGCACAGGAATAAGGTAGGGAAGAATTCTAAGGATCATTTTGACTGCCTCCAGAAGTTAGATCAGATGGCAAATTGGATTTGGTGCTAGGTCTTTCCCTTTAGGTTTTACCCCAACAATGTTTTCATTAGTTTCGCTCACTCTCGAAATCAAGCATTTTACAGCAGGTTGGAGCAGCCTGTATCTCAGCACAGGAATAAGGTAGGGAAGAATTCAAATACTCATTTTGACTGCCTCCAGAAGTTAGATCAGATGGCAAATTGGATTTGGTGCTAGGTCTTTCCCTTTAGGTTTTACCCCAACAATGTTTTCATTAGTTTCGCTCACTCTCGAAATCAAGCATTTTACAGCAGGTTGGAGCAGCCTGTATCTCAGCACAGGAATAAGGTAGGGAAGAATTCAAATACTCATTTTGACTGCCTCCAGAAGTTAGATCAGATGGCCAATGCAATTTGGTGCTAGGTCTTTCCCTTTAGGTTTTACCCCAACAATGTTTTCATTAGTTTCGCTCACTCTCGAAATCAAGCATTTTACAGCAGGTTGGAGCAGCCTGTATCTCAGCACAGGAATAAGGTAGGGAAGAATTCTAAGGATCATTTTGACTGCCTCCAGAAGTTAGATCAGATGGCAAATTGGATTTGGTGCTAGGTCTTTCCCTTTAGGTTTTACCCCAACAATGTTTTCATTAGTTTCGCTCACTCTCGAAATCAAGCATTTTACAGCAGGTTGGAGCAGCCTGTATCTCAGCACAGGAATAAGGTAGGGAAGAATTCTAAGGATCATTTTGACTGCCTCCAGAAGTTAGATCAGATGGCAAATTGGATTTGGTGCTAGGTCTTTCCCTTTAGGTTTTACCCCAACAATGTTTTCATTAGTTTCGCTCACTCTCGAAATCAAGCATTTTACAGCAGGTTGGAGCAGCCTGTATCTCAGCACAGGAATAAGGTAGGGAAGAATTCAAATACTCATTTTGACTGCCTCCAGAAGTTAGATCAGATGGCAAATTGGATTTGGTGCTAGGCCTTTCCCTTTACGTTTTACCCCAACAATGTTTTCATTAGTTTCGCTCACTCTCGAAATCAAGCATTTTACAGCAGGTTGGAGCAGCCTGTATCTCAGCACAGGAATAAGGTAGGGAAGAATTCAAATACTCATTTTGACTGCCTCCAGAAGTTAGATCAGATGGCAAATTGGATTTGGTGCTAGGTCTTTCCCTTTAGGTTTTACCCCAACAATGTTTTCATTAGTTTCGCTCACTCTCGAAATCAAGCATTTTACAGCAGGTTGGAGCAGCCTGTATCTCAGCACAGGAATAAGGTAGGGAAGAATTCTAAGGATCATTTTGACTGCCTCCAGAAGTTAGATCAGATGGCAAATTGGATTTGGTGCTAGGTCTTTCCCTTTAGGTTTTACCCCAACAATGTTTTCATTAGTTTCGCTCACTCTCGAAATCAAGCATTTTACAGCAGGTTGGAGCAGCCTGTATCTCAGCACAGGAATAAGGTAGGGAAGAATTCTAAGGATCATTTTGACTGCCTCCAGAAGTTAGATCAGATGGCAAATTGGATTTGGTGCTAGGTCTTTCCCTTTAGGTTTTACCCCAACAATGTTTTCATTAGTTTCGCTCACTCTCGAAATCAAGCATTTTACAGCAGGTTGGAGCAGCCTGTATCTCAGCACAGGAATAAGGTAGGGAAGAATTCAAATACCCATTTTGACTGCCTCCAGAAGTTAGATCAGATGGCAAATTGGATTTGGTGCTAGGTCTTTCCCTTTAGGTTTTACCCCAACAATGTTTTCATTAGTTTCGCTCACTCTCGAAATCAAGCATTTTACAGCAGGTTGGAGCAGCCTGTATCTCAGCACAGGAATAAGGTAGGGAAGAATTCAAATACTCATTTTGACTGCCTCCAGAAGTTAGATCAGATGGCAAATTGGATTTGGTGCTAGGTCTTTCCCTTTAGGTTTTACCCCAACAATGTTTTCATTAGTTTCGCTCACTCTCGAAATCAAGCATTTTACAGCAGGTTGGAGCAGCCTGTATCTCAGCACAGGAATAAGGTAGGGAAGAATTCAAATACTCATTTTGACTGCCTCCAGAAGTTAGATCAGATGGCAAATTGGATTTGGTGCTAGGTCTTTCCCTTTAGGTTTTACCCCAACAATGTTTTCATTAGTTTCGCTCACTCTCGAAATCAAGCATTTTACAGCAGGTTGGAGCAGCCTGTATCACAGCACAGGAATAAGGTAGGGAAGAATTCTAAGGATCATTTTGACTGCCTCCAGAAGTTAGATCAGATGGCCAATGGAATTTGGTGCTAGGTCTTTCCCTTTAGGTTTTACCCCAACAATGTTTTCATTAGTTTCGCTCACTCTCGAAATCAAGCATTTTACAGCAGGTTGGAGCAGCCTGTATCTCAGCACAGGAATAAGGTAGGGAAGAATTCTAAGGATCATTTTGACTGCCTCCAGAAGTTAGATCAGATGGCAAATTGGATTTGGTGCTAGGTCTTTCCCTTTAGGTTTTACCCCAACAATGTTTTCATTAGTTTCGCTCACTCTCGAAATCAAGCATTTTACAGCAGGTTGGAGCAGCCTGTATCTCAGCACAGGAATAAGGTAGGGAAGAATTCAAATACTCATTTTGACTGCCTCCAGAAGTTAGATCAGATGGCAAATTGGATTTGGTGCTAGGTCTTTCCCTTTAGGTTTTACCCCAACAATGTTTTCATTAGTTTCGCTCACTCTCGAAATCAAGCATTTTACAGCAGGTTGGAGCAGCCTGTATCTCAGCACAGGAATAAGGTAAGGAAGAATTCAAATACTCATTTTGACTGCCTCCAGAAGTTAGATCAGATGGCAAATTGGATTTGGTGCTAGGTCTTTCCCTTTAGGTTTTACCCCAACAATGTTTTCATTAGTTTCGCTCACTCTCGAAATCAAGCATTTTACAGCAGGTTGGAGCAGCCTGTATCTCAGCACAGGAATAAGGTAGGGAAGAATTCAAATACTCATTTTGACTGCCTCCAGAAGTTAGATCAGATGGCAAATTGGATTTGGTGCTAGGTCTTTCCCTTTAGGTTTTACCCCAACAATGTTTTCATTAGTTTCGCTCACTCTCGAAATCAAGCATTTTACAGCAGGTTGGAGCAGCCTGTATCTCAGCACAGGAATAAGGTAGGGAAGAATTCTAAGGATCATTTTGACTGCCTCCAGAAGTTAGATCAGATGGCCAATTGGATTTGGTGCTAGGTCTTTCCCTTTAGGTTTTACCCCAACAATGTTTTCATTAGTTTCGCTCACTCTCGAAATCAAGCATTTTACAGCAGGTTGGAGCAGCCTGTATCTCAGCACAGGAATAAGGTAGGGAAGAATTCTAAGGATCATTTTGACTGCCTCCAGAAGTTAGATCAGATGGCAAATTGGATTTGGTGCTAGGTCTTTCCCTTTAGGTTTTACCCCAACAATGTTTTCATTAGTTTCGCTCACTCTCGAAATCAAGCATTTTACAGCAGGTTGGAGCAGCCTGTATCTCAGCACAGGAATAAGGTAGGGAAGAATTCAAATACTCATTTTGACTGCCTCCAGAAGTTAGATCAGATGGCAAATTGGATTTGGTGCTAGGTCTTTCCCTTTAGGTTTTACCCCAACAATGTTTTCATTAGTTTCGCTCACTCTCGAAATCAAGCATTTTACAGCAGGTTGGAGCAGCCTGTATCTCAGCACAGGAATAAGGTAGGGAAGAATTCAAATACTCATTTTGACTGCCTCCAGAAGTTAGATCAGATGGCCAATGCAATTTGGTGCTAGGTCTTTCCCTTTAGGTTTTACCCCAACAATGTTTTCATTAGTTTCGCTCACTCTCGAAATCAAGCATTTTACAGCAGGTTGGAGCAGCCTGTATCTCAGCACAGGAATAAGGTAGGGAAGAATTCTAAGGATCATTTTGACTGCCTCCAGAAGTTAGATCAGATGGCAAATTGGATTTGGTGCTAGGTCTTTCCCTTTAGGTTTTACCCCAACAATGTTTTCATTAGTTTCGCTCACTCTCGAAATCAAGCATTTTACAGCAGGTTGGAGCAGCCTGTATCTCAGCACAGGAATAAGGTAGGGAAGAATTCTAAGGATCATTTTGACTGCCTCCAGAAGTTAGATCAGATGGCAAATTGGATTTGGTGCTAGGTCTTTCCCTTTAGGTTTTACCCCAACAATGTTTTCATTAGTTTCGCTCACTCTGGAAATCAAGCATTTTACAGCAGGTTGGAGCAGCCTGTATCTCAGCACAGGAATAAGGTAGGGAAGAATTCAAATACTCATTTTGACTGCCTCCAGAAGTTAGATCAGATGGCAAATTGGATTTGGTGCTAGGCCTTTCCCTTTACGTTTTACCCCAACAATGTTTTCATTAGTTTCGCTCACTCTGGAAATCAAGCATTTTACAGCAGGTTGGAGCAGCCTGTATCTCAGCACAGGAATAAGGTAGGGAAGAATTCAAATACTCATTTTGACTGCCTCCAGAAGTTAGATCAGATGGCAAATTGGATTTGGTGCTAGGTCTTTCCCTTTAGGTTTTACCCCAACAATGTTTTCATTAGTTTCGCTCACTCTCGAAATCAAGCATTTTACAGCAGGTTGGAGCAGCCTGTATCTCAGGACAGGAATAAGGTAGGGAAGAATTCAAATACTCATTTTGACTGCCTCCAGAAGTTAGATCAGATGGCCAATGCAATTTGGTGCTAGGCCTTTCCCTTTAGGTTTTACCCCAACAATGTTTTCATTAGTTTCGCTCACTCTCGAAATCAAGCATTTTACAGCAGGTTGGAGCAGCCTGTATCTCAGCACAGGAATAAGGTAGGGAAGAATTCTAAGGATCATTTTGACTGCCTCCAGAAGTTAGATCAGATGGCAAATTGGATTTGGTGCTAGGTCTTTCCCTTTAGGTTTTACCCCAACAATGTTTTCATTAGTTTCGCTCACTCTCGAAATCAAGCATTTTACAGCAGGTTGGAGCAGCCTGTATCTCAGCACAGGAATAAGGTAGGGAAGAATTCTAAGGCTCATTTTGACTGCCTCCAGAAGTTAGATCAGATGGCAAATTGGATTTGGTGCTAGGTCTTTCCCTTTAGGTTTTACCCCAACAATGTTTTCATTAGTTTCGCTCACTCTCGAAATCAAGCATTTTACAGCAGGTTGGAGCAGCCTGTATCTCAGCACAGGAATAAGGTAGGGAAGAATTCAAATACTCATTTTGACTGCCTCCAGAAGTTAGATCAGATGGCAAATTGGATTTGGTGCTAGGTCTTTCCCTTTAGGTTTTACCCCAACAATGTTTTCATTAGTTTCGCTCACTCTCGAAATCAAGCATTTTACAGCAGGTTGGAGCAGCCTGTATCTCAGCACAGGAATAAGGTAGGGAAGAATTCAAATACTCATTTTGACTGCCTCCAGAAGTTAGATCAGATGGCAAATTGGATTTGGTGCTAGGTCTTTCCCTTTAGGTTTTACCCCAACAATGTTTTCATTAGTTTCGCTCACTCTCGAAATCAAGCATTTTACAGCAGGTTGGAGCAGCCTGTATCTCAGGACAGGAATAAGGTAGGGAAGAATTCAAATACTCATTTTGACTGCCTCCAGAAGTTAGATCAGATGGCCAATGCAATTTGGTGCTAGGTCTTTCCCTTTAGGTTTTACCCCAACAATGTTTTCATTAGTTTCGCTCACTCTCGAAATCAAGCATTTTACAGCAGGTTGGAGCAGCCTGTATCTCAGCACAGGAATAAGGTAGGGAAGAATTCTAAGGATCATTTTGACTGCCTCCAGAAGTTAGATCAGATGGCAAATTGGATTTGGTGCTAGGTCTTTCCCTTTAGGTTTTACCCCAACAATGTTTTCATTAGTTTCGCTCACTCTCGAAATCAAGCATTTTACAGCAGGTTGGAGCAGCCTGTATCTCAGCACAGGAATAAGGTAGGGAAGAATTCAAATACTCATTTTGACTGCCTCCAGAAGTTAGATCAGATGGCCAATGCAATTTGGTGCTAGGTCTTTCCCTTTAGGTTTTACCCCAACAATGTTTTCATTAGTTTCGCTCACTCTCGAAATCAAGCATTTTACAGCAGGTTGGAGCAGCCTGTATCTCAGCACAGGAATAAGGTAGGGAAGAATTCTAAGGATCATTTTGACTGCCTCCAGAAGTTAGATCAGATGGCAAATTGGATTTGGTGCTAGGTCTTTCCCTTTAGGTTTTACCCCAACAATGTTTTCATTAGTTTCGCTCACTCTCGAAATCAAGCATTTTACAGCAGGTTGGAGCAGCCTGTATCTCAGCACAGGAATAAGGTAGGGAAGAATTCAAATACTCATTTTGACTGCCTCCAGAAGTTAGATCAGATGGCCAATGGAATTTGGTGCTAGGTCTTTCCCTTTAGGTTTTACCCCAACAATGTTTTCATTAGTTTCGCTCACTCTCGAAATCAAGCATTTTACAGCAGGTTGGAGCAGCCTGTATCTCAGCACAGGAATAAGGTAGGGAAGAATTCTAAGGATCATTTTGACTGCCTCCAGAAGTTAGATCAGATGGCAAATTGGATTTGGTGCTAGGTCTTTCCCTTTAGGTTTTACCCCAACAATGTTTTCATTAGTTTCGCTCACTCTCGAAATCAAGCATTTTACAGCAGGTTGGAGCAGCCTGTATCTCAGCACAGGAATAAGGTAGGGAAGAATTCTAAGGATCATTTTGACTGCCTCCAGAAGTTAGATCAGATGGCAAATTGGATTTGGTGCTAGGCCTTTCCCTTTAGGTTTTACCCCAACAATGTTTTCATTAGTTTCGCTCACTCTCGAAATCAAGCATTTTACAGCAGGTTGGAGCAGCCTGTATCTCAGCACAGGAATAAGGTAGGGAAGAATTCAAATACTCATTTTGACTGCCTCCAGAAGTTAGATCAGATGGCCAATGCAATTTGGTGCTAGGTCTTTCCCTTTAGGTTTTACCCCAACAATGTTTTCATTAGTTTCGCTCACTCTCGAAATCAAGCATTTTACAGCAGGTTGGAGCAGCCTGTATCTCAGCACAGGAATAAGGTAGGGAAGAATTCTAAGGATCATTTTGACTGCCTCCAGAAGTTAGATCAGATGGCAAATTGGATTTGGTGCTAGGTCTTTCCCTTTAGGTTTTACCCCAACAATGTTTTCATTAGTTTCGCTCACTCTGGAAATCAAGCATTTTACAGCAGGTTGGAGCAGCCTGTATCTCAGCACAGGAATAAGGTAGGGAAGAATTCTAAGGATCATTTTGACTGCCTCCAGAAGTTAGATCAGATGGCAAATTGGATTTGGTGCTAGGTCTTTCCCTTTAGGTTTTACCCCAACAATGTTTTCATTAGTTTCGCTCACTCTCGCAATCAAGCATTTTACAGCAGGTTGGAGCAGCCTGTATCTCAGCACAGGAATAAGGTAGGGAAGAATTCTAAGGATCATTTTGACTGCCTCCAGAAGTTAGATCAGATGGCAAATTGGATTTGGTGCTAGGTCTTTCCCTTTAGGTTGTACCCCAACAATGTTTTCATTAGTTTCGCTCACTCTCGAAATCAAGCATTTTACAGCAGGTTGGAGCAGCCTGTATCTCAGCACAGGAATAAGGTAAGGAAGAATTCAAATACTCATTTTGACTGCCTCCAGAAGTTAGATCAGATGGCAAATTGGATTTGGTGCTAGGTCTTTCCCTTTAGGTTTTACCCCAACAATGTTTTCATTAGTTTCGCTCACTCTCGAAATCAAGCATTTTACAGCAGGTTGGAGCAGCCTGTATCTCAGCACAGGAATAAGGTAGGGAAGAATTCAAATACTCATTTTGACTGCCTCCAGAAGTTAGATCAGATGGCAAATTGGATTTGGTGCTAGGTCTTTCCCTTTAGGTTTTACCCCAACAATGTTTTCATTAGTTTCGCTCACTCTCGAAATCAAGCATTTTACAGCAGGTTGGAGCAGCCTGTATCTCAGCACAGGAATAAGGTAGGGAAGAATTCTAAGGATCATTTTGACTGCCTCCAGAAGTTAGATCAGATGGCCAATTGGATTTGGTGCTAGGTCTTTCCCTTTAGGTTTTACCCCAACAATGTTTTCATTAGTTTCGCTCACTCTCGAAATCAAGCATTTTACAGCAGGTTGGAGCAGCCTGTATCTCAGCACAGGAATAAGGTAGGGAAGAATTCTAAGGATCATTTTGACTGCCTCCAGAAGTTAGATCAGATGGCAAATTGGATTTGGTGCTAGGTCTTTCCCTTTAGGTTTTACCCCAACAATGTTTTCATTAGTTTCGCTCACTCTCGAAATCAAGCATTTTACAGCAGGTTGGAGCAGCCTGTATCTCAGCACAGGAATAAGGTAGGGAAGAATTCAAATACTCATTTTGACTGCCTCCAGAAGTTAGATCAGATGGCAAATTGGATTTGGTGCTAGGTCTTTCCCTTTAGGTTTTACCCCAACAATGTTTTCATTAGTTTCGCTCACTCTCGAAATCAAGCATTTTACAGCAGGTTGGAGCAGCCTGTATCTCAGCACAGGAATAAGGTAGGGAAGAATTCAAATACTCATTTTGACTGCCTCCAGAAGTTAGATCAGATGGCCAATGCAATTTGGTGCTAGGTCTTTCCCTTTAGGTTTTACCCCAACAATGTTTTCATTAGTTTCGCTCACTCTCGAAATCAAGCATTTTACAGCAGGTTGGAGCAGCCTGTATCTCAGCACAGGAATAAGGTAGGGAAGAATTCTAAGGATCATTTTGACTGCCTCCAGAAGTTAGATCAGATGGCAAATTGGATTTGGTGCTAGGTCTTTCCCTTTAGGTTTTACCCCAACAATGTTTTCATTAGTTTCGCTCACTCTCGAAATCAAGCATTTTACAGCAGGTTGGAGCAGCCTGTATCTCAGCACAGGAATAAGGTAGGGAAGAATTCTAAGGATCATTTTGACTGCCTCCAGAAGTTAGATCAGATGGCAAATTGGATTTGGTGCTAGGTCTTTCCCTTTAGGTTTTACCCCAACAATGTTTTCATTAGTTTCGCTCACTCTGGAAATCAAGCATTTTACAGCAGGTTGGAGCAGCCTGTATCTCAGCACAGGAATAAGGTAGGGAAGAATTCAAATACTCATTTTGACTGCCTCCAGAAGTTAGATCAGATGGCAAATTGGATTTGGTGCTAGGCCTTTCCCTTTACGTTTTACCCCAACAATGTTTTCATTAGTTTCGCTCACTCTGGAAATCAAGCATTTTACAGCAGGTTGGAGCAGCCTGTATCTCAGCACAGGAATAAGGTAGGGAAGAATTCAAATACTCATTTTGACTGCCTCCAGAAGTTAGATCAGATGGCAAATTGGATTTGGTGCTAGGTCTTTCCCTTTAGGTTTTACCCCAACAATGTTTTCATTAGTTTCGCTCACTCTCGAAATCAAGCATTTTACAGCAGGTTGGAGCAGCCTGTATCTCAGGACAGGAATAAGGTAGGGAAGAATTCAAATACTCATTTTGACTGCCTCCAGAAGTTAGATCAGATGGCCAATGCAATTTGGTGCTAGGCCTTTCCCTTTAGGTTTTACCCCAACAATGTTTTCATTAGTTTCGCTCACTCTCGAAATCAAGCATTTTACAGCAGGTTGGAGCAGCCTGTATCTCAGCACAGGAATAAGGTAGGGAAGAATTCTAAGGATCATTTTGACTGCCTCCAGAAGTTAGATCAGATGGCAAATTGGATTTGGTGCTAGGTCTTTCCCTTTAGGTTTTACCCCAACAATGTTTTCATTAGTTTCGCTCACTCTCGAAATCAAGCATTTTACAGCAGGTTGGAGCAGCCTGTATCTCAGCACAGGAATAAGGTAGGGAAGAATTCTAAGGCTCATTTTGACTGCCTCCAGAAGTTAGATCAGATGGCAAATTGGATTTGGTGCTAGGTCTTTCCCTTTAGGTTTTACCCCAACAATGTTTTCATTAGTTTCGCTCACTCTCGAAATCAAGCATTTTACAGCAGGTTGGAGCAGCCTGTATCTCAGCACAGGAATAAGGTAGGGAAGAATTCAAATACTCATTTTGACTGCCTCCAGAAGTTAGATCAGATGGCAAATTGGATTTGGTGCTAGGTCTTTCCCTTTAGGTTTTACCCCAACAATGTTTTCATTAGTTTCGCTCACTCTCGAAATCAAGCATTTTACAGCAGGTTGGAGCAGCCTGTATCTCAGCACAGGAATAAGGTAGGGAAGAATTCAAATACTCATTTTGACTGCCTCCAGAAGTTAGATCAGATGGCAAATTGGATTTGGTGCTAGGTCTTTCCCTTTAGGTTTTACCCCAACAATGTTTTCATTAGTTTCGCTCACTCTCGAAATCAAGCATTTTACAGCAGGTTGGAGCAGCCTGTATCTCAGGACAGGAATAAGGTAGGGAAGAATTCAAATACTCATTTTGACTGCCTCCAGAAGTTAGATCAGATGGCCAATGCAATTTGGTGCTAGGTCTTTCCCTTTAGGTTTTACCCCAACAATGTTTTCATTAGTTTCGCTCACTCTCGAAATCAAGCATTTTACAGCAGGTTGGAGCAGCCTGTATCTCAGCACAGGAATAAGGTAGGGAAGAATTCTAAGGATCATTTTGACTGCCTCCAGAAGTTAGATCAGATGGCAAATTGGATTTGGTGCTAGGTCTTTCCCTTTAGGTTTTACCCCAACAATGTTTTCATTAGTTTCGCTCACTCTCGAAATCAAGCATTTTACAGCAGGTTGGAGCAGCCTGTATCTCAGCACAGGAATAAGGTAGGGAAGAATTCAAATACTCATTTTGACTGCCTCCAGAAGTTAGATCAGATGGCCAATGCAATTTGGTGCTAGGTCTTTCCCTTTAGGTTTTACCCCAACAATGTTTTCATTAGTTTCGCTCACTCTCGAAATCAAGCATTTTACAGCAGGTTGGAGCAGCCTGTATCTCAGCACAGGAATAAGGTAGGGAAGAATTCTAAGGATCATTTTGACTGCCTCCAGAAGTTAGATCAGATGGCAAATTGGATTTGGTGCTAGGTCTTTCCCTTTAGGTTTTACCCCAACAATGTTTTCATTAGTTTCGCTCACTCTCGAAATCAAGCATTTTACAGCAGGTTGGAGCAGCCTGTATCTCAGCACAGGAATAAGGTAGGGAAGAATTCAAATACTCATTTTGACTGCCTCCAGAAGTTAGATCAGATGGCCAATGGAATTTGGTGCTAGGTCTTTCCCTTTAGGTTTTACCCCAACAATGTTTTCATTAGTTTCGCTCACTCTCGAAATCAAGCATTTTACAGCAGGTTGGAGCAGCCTGTATCTCAGCACAGGAATAAGGTAGGGAAGAATTCTAAGGATCATTTTGACTGCCTCCAGAAGTTAGATCAGATGGCAAATTGGATTTGGTGCTAGGTCTTTCCCTTTAGGTTTTACCCCAACAATGTTTTCATTAGTTTCGCTCACTCTCGAAATCAAGCATTTTACAGCAGGTTGGAGCAGCCTGTATCTCAGCACAGGAATAAGGTAGGGAAGAATTCTAAGGATCATTTTGACTGCCTCCAGAAGTTAGATCAGATGGCAAATTGGATTTGGTGCTAGGCCTTTCCCTTTAGGTTTTACCCCAACAATGTTTTCATTAGTTTCGCTCACTCTCGAAATCAAGCATTTTACAGCAGGTTGGAGCAGCCTGTATCTCAGCACAGGAATAAGGTAGGGAAGAATTCAAATACTCATTTTGACTGCCTCCAGAAGTTAGATCAGATGGCCAATGCAATTTGGTGCTAGGTCTTTCCCTTTAGGTTTTACCCCAACAATGTTTTCATTAGTTTCGCTCACTCTCGAAATCAAGCATTTTACAGCAGGTTGGAGCAGCCTGTATCTCAGCACAGGAATAAGGTAGGGAAGAATTCTAAGGATCATTTTGACTGCCTCCAGAAGTTAGATCAGATGGCAAATTGGATTTGGTGCTAGGTCTTTCCCTTTAGGTTTTACCCCAACAATGTTTTCATTAGTTTCGCTCACTCTCGAAATCAAGCATTTTACAGCAGGTTGGAGCAGCCTGTATCTCAGCACAGGAATAAGGTAGGGAAGAATTCTAAGGATCATTTTGACTGCCTCCAGAAGTTAGATCAGATGGCAAATTGGATTTGGTGCTAGGTCTTTCCCTTTAGGTTTTACCCCAACAATGTTTTCATTAGTTTCGCTCACTCTCGCAATCAAGCATTTTACAGCAGGTTGGAGCAGCCTGTATCTCAGCACAGGAATAAGGTAGGGAAGAATTCTAAGGATCATTTTGACTGCCTCCAGAAGTTAGATCAGATGGCAAATTGGATTTGGTGCTAGGTCTTTCCCTTTAGGTTGTACCCCAACAATGTTTTCATTAGTTTCGCTCACTCTCGAAATCAAGCATTTTACAGCAGGTTGGAGCAGCCTGTATCTCAGCACAGGAATAAGGTAGGGAAGAATTCTAAGGATCATTTTGACTGCCTCCAGAAGTTAGATCAGATGGCAAATTGGATTTGGTGCTAGGTCTTTCCCTTTAGGTTTTACCCCAACAATGTTTTCATTAGTTTCGCTCACTCTCGAAATCAAGCATTTTACAGCAGGTTGGAGCAGCCTGTATCTCAGCACAGGAATAAGGTAGGGAAGAATTCTAAGGATCATTTTGACTGCCTCCAGAAGTTAGATCAGATGGCCAATGCAATTTTGTGCTAGGCCTTTCCCTTTAGGTTTTACCCCAACAATGTTTTCATTAGTTTCGCTCACTCTCGAAATCAAGCATTTTACAGCAGGTTGGAGCAGCCTGTATCTCAGCACAGGAATAAGGTAGGGAAGAATTCTAAGGATCATTTTGACTGCCTCCAGAAGTTAGATCAGATGGCAAATTGGATTTGGTGCTAGGTCTTTCCCTTTAGGTTTTACCCCAACAATGTTTTCATTAGTTTCGCTCACTCTCGAAATCAAGCATTTTACAGCAGGTTGGAGCAGCCTGTATCTCAGCACAGGAATAAGGTAGGGAAGAATTCTAAGGATCATTTTGACTGCCTCCAGAAGTTAGATCAGATGGCAAATTGGATTTGGTGCTAGGTCTTTCCCTTTAGGTTTTACCCCAACAATGTTTTCATTAGTTTCTCTCACTCTCGAAATCAAGCATTTTACAGCAGGTTGGAGCAGCCTGTATCTCAGCACAGGAATAAGGTAGGGAAGAATTCTAAGGATCATTTTGACTGCCTCCAGAAGTTAGATCAGATGGCAAATTGGATTTGGTGCTAGGTCTTTCCCTTTAGGTTTTACCCCAACAATGTTTTCATTAGTTTCGCTCACTCTCGAAATCAAGCATTTTACAGCAGGTTGGAGCAGCCTGTATCTCAGCACAGGAATAAGGTAGGGAAGAATTCTAAGGATCATTTTGACTGCCTCCAGAAGTTAGATCAGATGGCAAATTGGATTTGGTGCTAGGTCTTTCCCTTTAGGTTTTACCCCAACAATGTTTTCATTAGTTTCGCTCACTCTCGAAATCAAGCATTTTACAGCAGGTTGGAGCAGCCTGTATCTCAGCACAGGAATAAGGTAGGGAAGAATTCAAATACTCATTTTGACTGCCTCCAGAAGTTAGATCAGATGGCGAATTGGATTTGGTGCTAGGTCTTTCCCTTTAGGTTTTACCCCAACAATGTTTTCATTAGTTTCGCTCACTCTCGAAATCAAGCATTTTACAGCAGGTTGGAGCAGCCTGTATCTCAGCACAGGAATAAGGTAGGGAAGAATTCTAAGGATCATTTTGACTGCCTCCAGAAGTTAGATCAGATGGCAAATTGGATTTGGTGCTAGGTCTTTCCCTTTAGGTTATACCCCAACAATGTTTTCATTAGTTTCGCTCACTCTCGAAATCAAGCATTTTACAGCAGGTTGGAGCAGCCTGTATCTCAGCACAGGAATAAGGTAGGGAAGAATTCTAAGGATCATTTTGACTGCCTCCAGAAGTTAGATCAGATGGCAAATTGGATTTGGTGCTAGGTCTTTCCCTTTAGGTTTTACCCCAACAATGTTTTCATTAGTTTCGCTCACTCTCGAAATCAAGCATTTTACAGCAGGTTGGAGCAGCCTGTATCTCAGCACAGGAATAAGGTAGGGAAGAATTCAAATACTCATTTTGACTGCCTCCAGAAGTTAGATCAGATGGCCAACGGAATTTGGTGCTAGACCTTTCCCTTTAGGTTTTGCCCCAACAATGTTTTCATTAGTTTCGCTCACTCTCGAAATCAAGCATTTTAGAGCAGGTTGGAGCAGCCTGTATCTCAGCACAGGAATAAGGTAGGGAAGAATTCAAATACTCATTTTGACTGCCTCCAGAAGTTAGATCAGATGGCCAATGCAATTTGGTGCTAGGCCTTTCCCTTTAGGTTTTACCCCAACAATGTTTTCATTAGTTTCGCTCACTCTCGAAATCAAGCATTTTACAGCAGGTTGGAGCAGCCTGTATCTCAGCACAGGAATAAGGTAGGGAAGAATTCTAAGGATCATTTTGACTGCCTCCAGAAGTTAGATCAGATGGCAAATTGGATTTGGTGCTAGGTCTTTCCCTTTAGGTTTTACCCCAACAATGTTTTCATTAGTTTCGCTCACTCTCGAAATCAAGCATTTTACAGCAGGTTGGAGCAGCCTGTATCTCAGCACAGGAATAAGGTAGGGAAGAATTCTAAGGATCATTTTGACTGCCTCCAGAAGTTAGATCAGATGGCAAATTGGATTTGGTGCTAGGTCTTTCCCTTTAGGTTTTACCCCAACAATGTTTTCATTAGTTTCGCTCACTCTCGAAATCAAGCATTTTACAGCAGGTTGGAGCAGCCTGTATCTCAGCACAGGAATAAGGTAGGGAAGAATTCTAAGGATCATTTTGACTGCCTCCAGAAGTTAGATCAGATGGCAAATTGGATTTGGTGCTAGGTCTTTCCCTTTAGGTTTTACCCCAACAATGTTTTCATTAGTTTCGCTCACTCTCGAAATCAAGCATTTTACAGCAGGTTGGAGCAGCCTGTATCTCAGCACAGGAATAAGGTAGGGAAGAATTCTAAGGATCATTTTGACTGCCTCCAGAAGTTAGATCAGATGGCGAATTGGATTTGGTGCTAGGTCTTTCCCTTTAGGTTTTACCCCAACAATGTTTTCATTAGTTTCGCTCACTCTCGAAATCAAGCATTTTACAGCAGGTTGGAGCAGCCTGTATCTCAGCACAGGAATAAGGTAGGGAAGAATTCTAAGGATCATTTTGACTGCCTCCAGAAGTTAGATCAGATGGCAAATTGGATTTGGTGCTAGGTCTTTCCCTTTAGGTTATACCCCAACAATGTTTTCATTAGTTTCGCTCACTCTCGAAATCAAGCATTTTACAGCAGGTTGGAGCAGCCTGTATCTCAGCACAGGAATAAGGTAGGGAAGAATTCAAATACTCATTTTGACTGCCTCCAGAAGTTAGATCAGATGGCAAATTGGATTTGGTGCTAGGTCTTTCCCTTTAGGTTTTACCCCAACAATGTTTTCATTAGTTTCGCTCACTCTCGAAATCAAGCATTTTACAGCAGGTTGGAGCAGCCTGTATCTCAGCACAGGAATAAGGTAGGGAAGAATTCAAATACTCATTTTGACTGCCTCCAGAAGTTAGATCAGATGGCCAATGGAATTTGGTGCTAGGCCTTTCCCTTTAGGTTTTGCCCCAACAATGTTTTCATTAGTTTCGCTCACTCTCGAAATCAAGCATTTTAGAGCAGGTTGGAGCAGCCTGTATCTCAGCACAGGAATAAGGTAGGGAAGAATTCAAATACTCATTTTGACTACCTCCAGAAGTTAGATCAGATGGCCAATGCAATTTGGTGCTAGGCCTTTCCCTTTAGGTTTTACCCCAACAATGTTTTCATTAGTTTCGCTCACTCTCGAAATCAAGCATTTTACAGCAGGTTGGAGCAGCCTGTATCTCAGCACAGGAATAAGGTAGGGAAGAATTCTAAGGATCATTTTGACTGCCTCCAGAAGTTAGATCAGATGGCAAATTGGATTTGGTGCTAGGTCTTTCCCTTTAGGTTTTACCCCAACAATGTTTTCATTAGTTTCGCTCACTCTCGAAATCAAGCATTTTACAGCAGGTTGGAGCAGCCTGTATCTCAGCACAGGAATAAGGTAGGGAAGAATTCTAAGGATCATTTTGACTGCCTCCAGAAGTTAGATCATATGGCAAATTGGATTTGGTGCTAGGTCTTTCCCTTTAGGTTTTACCCCAACAATGTTTTCATTAGTTTCGCTCACTCTCGAAATCAAGCATTTTACAGCAGGTTGGAGCAGCCTGTATCTCAGCACAGGAATAAGGTAGGGAAGAATTCTAAGGATCATTTTGACTGCCTCCAGAAGTTAGATCAGATGGCAAATTGGATTTGGTGCTAGGTCTTTCCCTTTAGGTTATACCCCAACAATGTTTTCATTAGTTTCGCTCACTCTCGAAATCAAGCATTTTACAGCAGGTTGGAGCAGCCTGTATCTCAGCACAGGAATAAGGTAGGGAAGAATTCAAATACTCATTTTGACTGCCTCCAGAAGTTAGATCAGATGGCCAATGCAATTTGGTGCTAGGCCTTTCCCTTTAGGTTTTACCCCAACAATGTTTTCATTAGTTTCGCTCACTCTCGAAATCAAGCATTTTACAGCAGGTTGGAGCAGCCTGTATCTCAGCACAGGAATAAGGTAGGGGAGAATTCTGAGGATCATTTTGACTGCCTCCAGAAGTTAGATCAGATGGCAAATTGGATTTGGTGCTAGGTCTTTCCCTTTAGGTTTTACCCCAACAATGTTTTCATTAGTTTCGCTCACTCTCGAAATCAAGCATTTTACAGCAGGTTGGAGCAGCCTGTATCTCAGCACAGGAATAAGGTAGGGAAGAATTCTAAGGATCATTTTGACTGCCTCCAGAAGTTAGATCAGATGGCAAATTGGATTTGGTGCTAGGTCTTTCCCTTTAGGTTTTACCCCAACAATGTTTTCATTAGTTTCGCTCACTCTCGAAATCAAGCATTTTACAGCAGGTTGGAGCAGCCTGTATCTCAGCAGAGGAATAAGGTAGGGAAGAATTCTAAGGATCATTTTGACTGCCTCCAGAAGTTAGATCAGATGGCAAATTGGATTTGGTGCTAGGTCTTTCCCTTTAGGTTTTACCCCAACAATGTTTTCATTAGTTTCGCTCACTCTCGAAATCAAGCATTTTACAGCAGGTTGGAGCAGCCTGTATCTCAGCACAGGAATAAGGTAGGGAAGAATTCTAAGGATCATTTTGACTGCCTCCAGAAGTTAGATCAGATGGCAAATTGGATTTGGTGCTAGGTCTTTCCCTTTAGGTTTTACCCCAACAATGTTTTCATTAGTTTCGCTCACTCTCGAAATCAAGCATTTTACAGCAGGTTGGAGCAGCCTGTATCTCAGCACAGGAATAAGGTAGGGAAGAATTCTAAGGATCATTTTGACTGCCTCCAGAAGTTAGATCAGATGGCAAATTGGATTTGGTGCTAGGTCTTTCCCTTTAGGTTTTACCCCAACAATGTTTTCATTAGTTTCGCTCACTCTCGAAATCAAGCATTTTACAGCAGGTTGGAGCAGCCTGTATCTCAGCACAGGAATAAGGTAGGGAAGAATTCTAAGGATCATTTTGACTGCCTCCAGAAGTTAGATCAGATGGCAAATTGGATTTCGTGCTAGGTCTTTCCCTTTAGGTTTTACCCCAACAATGTTTTCATTAGTTTCGCTCACTCTCGAAATCAAGCATTTTACAGCAGGTTGGAGCAGCCTGTATCTCAGCACAGGAATAAGGTAGGGAAGAATTCAAATACTCATTTTGACTGCCTCCAGAAGTTAGATCAGATGGCCAATGGAATTTGGTTCTAGGTCTTTCCCTTTAGGTTTTACCCCAACAATGTTTTCATTAGTTTCGCTCACTCTCGAAATCAAGCATTTTACAGCAGGTTGGAGCAGCCTGTATCTCAGCACAGGAATAAGGTAGGGAAGAATTCTAAGGATCATTTTGACTGCCTCCAGAAGTTAGATCAGATGGCAAATTGGATTTGGTGCTAGGTCTTTCCCTTTAGGTTTTACCCCAACAATGTTTTCATTAGTTTCGCTCACTCTCGAAATCAAGCATTTTACAGCAGGTTGGAGCAGCCTGTATCTCAGCACAGGAATAAGGTAGGGAAGAATTCAAATACTCATTTTGACTGCCTCCAGAAGTTAGATCAGATGGCCAATGGAATTTGGTGCTAGGTCTTTCCCTTTAGGTTTTACCCCAACAATGTTTTCATTAGTTTCGCTCACTCTCGAAATCAAGCATTTTACAGCAGGTTGGAGCAGCCTGTATCTCAGCACAGGAATAAGGTAGGGAAGAATTCTAAGGATCATTTTGACTGCCTCCAGAAGTTAGATCAGATGGCCAATTGGATTTGGTGCTAGGTCTTTCCCTTTAGGTTTTACCCCAACAATGTTTTCATTAGTTTCGCTCACTCTCGAAATCAAGCATTTTACAGCAGGTTGGAGCAGCCTGTATCTCAGCACAGGAATAAGGTAGGGAAGAATTCAAATACTCATTTTGACTGCCTCCAGAAGTTAGAACAGATGGCAAATTGGATCTGGTGCTAGGTCTTTCCCTATAGGTTTTACCCCAACAATGTTTTCATTAGTTTCGCTCACTCTCGAAATCAAGCATTTTACAGCAGGTTGGAGCAGCCTGTATCTCAGCACAGGAATAAGGTAGGGAAGAATTCTAAGGATCATTTTGACTGCCTCCAGAAGATAGATCAGATGGCAAATTGGATTTGGTGCTAGGTCTTTCCCTTTAGGTTTTACCCCAACAATGTTTTCATTAGTTTCGCTCACTCTCGAAATCAAGCATTTTACAGCAGGTTGGAGCAGCCTGTATCTCAGCACAGGAATAAGGTAGGGAAGAATTCAAATACTCATTTTGACTGCCTCCAGAAGTTAGATCAGATGGCCAATTGGATTTGGTGCTAGGTCTTTCCCTTTAGGTTTTACCCCAACAATGTTTTCATTAGTTTCGCTCACTCTCGAAATCAAGCATTTTACAGCAGGTTGGAGCAGCCTGTATCTCAGCACAGGAATAAGGTAGGGAAGAATTCAAATACTCATTTTGACTGCCTCCAGAAGTTAGATCAGATGGCCAATGGAATTTGGTGCTAGGTCTTTCCCTTTAGGTTTTACCCCAACAATGTTTTCATTAGTTTCGCTCACTCTCGAAATCAAGCATTTTACAGCAGGTTGGAGCAGCCTGTATCTCAGCACAGGAATAAGGTAGGGAAGAATTCTAAGGATCATTTTGACTGCCTCCAGAAGTTAGATCAGATGGCAAATTGGATTTGGTGCTAGGTCTTTCCCTTTAGGTTTTACCCCAACAATGTTTTCATTAGTTTCGCTCACTCTCGAAATCAAGCATTTTACAGCAGGTTGGAGCAGCCTGTATCTCAGCACAGGAATAAGGTAGGGAAGAATTCAAATACTCATTTTGACTGCCTCCAGAAGTTAGATCAGATGGCCAATGGAATTTGGTGCTAGGTCTTTCCCTTTAGGTTTTACCCCAACAATGTTTTCATTAGTTTCGCTCACTCTCGAAATCAAGCATTTTACAGCAGGTTGGAGCAGCCTGTATCTCAGCACAGGAATAAGGTAGGGAAGAATTCTAAGGATCATTTTGACTGCCTCCAGAAGTTAGATCAGATGGCCAATGGAATTTGGTGCTAGGTCTTTCCCTTTAGGTTTTACCCCAACAATGTTTTCATTAGTTTCGCTCACTCTCGAAATCAAGCATTTTACAGCAGGTTGGAGCAGCCTGTATCTCAGCACAGGAATAAGGTAGGGAAGAATTCTAAGGATCATTTTGACTGCCTCCAGAAGTTAGATCAGATGGCAAATTGGATTTGGTGCTAGGTCTTTCCCTTTAGGTTTTACCCCAACAATGTTTTCATTAGTTTCGCTCACTCTCGAAATCAAGCATTTTACAGCAGGTTGGAGCAGCCTGTATCTCAGCACAGGAATAAGGTAGGGAAGAATTCAAATACTCATTTTGACTGCCTCCAGAAGTTAGATCAGATGGCAAATTGGATCTGGTGCTAGGTCTTTCCCTTTAGGTTTTACCCCAACAATGTTTTCATTAGTTTCGCTCACTCTCGAAATCAAGCATTTTACAGCAGGTTGGAGCAGCCTGTATCTCAGCACAGGAATAAGGTAGGGAAGAATTCTAAGGATCATTTTGACTGCCTCCAGAAGTTAGATCAGATGGCAAATTGGATTTGGTGCTAGGTCTTTCCCTTTAGGTTTTACCCCAACAATGTTTTCATTAGTTTCGCTCACTCTGGAAATCAAGCATTTTACAGCAGGTTGGAGCAGCCTGTATCTCAGCACAGGAATAAGGTAGGGAAGAATTCTAAGGATCATTTTGACTGCCTCCAGAAGTTAGATCAGATGGCAAATTGGATTTGGTGCTAGGTCTTTCCCTTTAGGTTTTACCCCAACAATGTTTTCATTAGTTTCGCTCACTCTCGAAATCAAGCATTTTACAGCAGGTTGGAGCAGCCTGTATCTCAGCACAGGAATAAGGTAGGGAAGAATTCTAAGGATCATTTTGACTGCCTCCAGAAGTTAGATCAGATGGCAAATTGGATTTGGTGCTAGGTCTTTCCCTTTAGGTTTTACCCCAACAATGTTTTCATTAGTTTCGCTCACTCTCGAAATCAAGCATTTTACAGCAGGTTGGAGCAGCCTGTATCTCAGCACAGGAATAAGGTAGGGAAGAATTCTAAGGATCATTTTGACTGCCTCCAGAAGTTAGATCAGATGGCAAATTGGATTTGGTGCTAGGTCTTTCCCTTTAGGTTTTACCCCAACAATGTTTTCATTAGTTTCGCTCACTCTCGAAATCAAGCATTTTACAGCAGGTTGGAGCAGCCTGTATCTCAGCACAGGAATAAGGTAGGGAAGAATTCTAAGGATCATTTTGACTGCCTCCAGAAGTTAGATCAGATGGCAAATTGGATTTGGTGCTAGGTCTTTCCCTTTAGGTTTTACCCCAACAATGTTTTCATTAGTTTCGCTCACTCTCGAAATCAAGCATTTTACAGCAGGTTGGAGCAGCCTGTATCTCAGCACAGGAATAAGGTAGGGAAGAATTCTAAGGCTCATTTTGACTGCCTCCAGAAGTTAGATCAGATGGCAAATTGGATTTGGTGCTAGGTCTTTCCCTTTAGGTTTTACCCCAACAATGTTTTCATTAGTTTCGCTCACTCTCGAAATCAAGCATTTTACAGCAGGTTGGAGCAGCCTGTATCTCAGCACAGGAATAAGGTAGGGAAGAATTCAAATACTCATTTTGACTGCCTCCAGAAGTTAGATCAGATGGCCAATGGAATTTGGTGCTAGGTCTTTCCCTTTAGGTTTTACCCCAACAATGTTTTCATTAGTTTCGCTCACTCTCGAAATCAAGCATTTTACAGCAGGTTGGAGCAGCCTGTATCTCAGCACAGGAATAAGGTAGGGAAGAATTCTAAGGATCATTTTGACTGCCTCCAGAAGTTAGATCAGATGGTAAATTGGATTTGGTGCTAGGTCTTTCCCTTTAGGTTTTACCCCAACAATGTTTTCATTAGTTTCGCTCACTCTCGAAATCAAGCATTTTACAGCAGGTTGGAGCAGCCTGTATCTCAGCACAGGAATAAGGTAGGGAAGAATTCTAAGGATCATTTTGACTGCCTCCAGAAGTTAGATCAGATGGCAAATTGGATTTGGTGCTAGGTCTTTCCCTTTAGGTTTTACCCCAACAATGTTTTCATTAGTTTCGCTCACTCTCGAAATCAAGCATTTTACAGCAGGTTGGAGCAGCCTGTATCTCAGCACAGGAATAAGGTAGGGAAGAATTCAAATACTCATTTTGACTGCCTCCAGAAGTTAGATCAGATGGCAAATTGGATCTGGTGCTAGGTCTTTCCCTTTAGGTTTTACCCCAACAATGTTTTCATTAGTTTCGCTCACTCTCGAAATCAAGCATTTTACAGCAGGTTGGAGCAGCCTGTATCTCAGCACAGGAATAAGGTAGGGAAGAATTCTAAGGATCATTTTGACTGCCTCCAGAAGTTAGATCAGATGGCAAATTGGATTTGGTGCTAGGTCTTTCCCTTTAGGTTTTACCCCAACAATGTTTTCATTAGTTTCGCTCACTCTCGAAATCAAGCATTTTACAGCAGGTTGGAGCAGCCTGTATCTCAGCACAGGAATAAGGTAGGGAAGAATTCTAAGGATCATTTTGACTGCCTCCAGAAGTTAGATCAGATGGCAAATTGGATTTGGTGCTAGGTCTTTCCCTTTAGGTTTTACCCCAACAATGTTTTCATTAGTTTCGCTCACTCTCGAAATCAAGCATTTTACAGCAGGTTGGAGCAGCCTGTATCTCAGCACAGGAATAAGGTAGGGAAGAATTCAAATACTCATTTTGACTGCCTCCAGAAGTTAGATCAGATGGCAAATTGGATTTGGTGCTAGGTCTTTCCCTTTAGGTTTTACCCCAACAATGTTTTCATTAGTTTCGCTCACTCTCGAAATCAAGCATTTTACAGCAGGTTGGAGCAGCCTGTATCTCAGCACAGGAATAAGGTAGGGAAGAATTCAAATACTCATTTTGACTGCCTCCAGAAGTTAGATCAGATGGCAAATTGGATTTGGTGCTAGGTCTTTCCCTTTAGGTTTTACCCCAACAATGTTTTCATTAGTTTCGCTCACTCTCGAAATCAAGCATTTTACAGCAGGTTGGAGCAGCCTGTATCTCAACACAGGAATAAGGTAGGGAAGAATTCTAAGGATCATTTTGACTGCCTCCAGAAGTTAGATCAGATGGCAAATTGGATTTGGTGCTAGGTCTTTCCCTTTAGGTTTTACCCCAACAATGTTTTCATTAGTTTCGCTCACTCTCGAAATCAAGCATTTTACAGCAGGTTGGAGCAGCCTGTATCTCAGCACAGGAATAAGGTAGGGAAGAATTCTAAGGATCATTTTGACTGCCTCCAGAAGTTAGATCAGATGGCAAATTGGATTTGGTGCTAGGTCTTTCCCTTTAGGTTTTACCCCAACAATGTTTTCATTAGTTTCGCTCACTCTCGAAATCAAGCATTTTACAGCAGGTTGGAGCAGCCTGTATCTCAGCACAGGAATAAGGTAGGGAAGAATTCTAAGGATCATTTTGACTGCCTCCAGAAGTTAGATCAGATGGCAAATTGGATTTGGTGCTAGGTCTTTCCCTTTAGGTTTTACCCCAACAATGTTTTCATTAGTTTCGCTCACTCTCGAAATCAAGCATTTTACAGCAGGTTGGAGCAGCCTGTATCTCAGCACAGGAATAAGGTAGGGAAGAATTCTAAGGATCATTTTGACTGCCTCCAGAAGTTAGATCAGATGGCAAATTGGATTTGGTGCTAGGTCTTTCCCTTTAGGTTTTACCCCAACAATGTTTTCATTAGTTTCGCTCACTCTCGAAATCAAGCATTTTACAGCAGGTTGGAGCAGCCTGTATCTCAGCACAGGAATAAGGTAGGGAAGAATTCTAAGGATCATTTTGACTGCCTCCAGAAGTTAGATCAGATGGCAAATTGGATTTGGTGCTAGGTCTTTCCCTTTAGGTTTTACCCCAACAATGTTTTCATTAGTTTCGCTCACTCTCGAAATCAAGCATTTTACAGCAGGTTGGAGCAGCCTGTATCTCAGCACAGGAATAAGGTAGGGAAGAATTCTAAGGATCATTTTGACTGCCTCCAGAAGTTAGATCAGATGGCAAATTGGATTTGGTGCTAGGTCTTTCCCTTTAGGTTTTACCCCAACAATGTTTTCATTAGTTTCGCTCACTCTCGAAATCAAGCATTTTACAGCAGGTTGGAGCAGCCTGTATCTCAGCACAGGAATAAGGTAGGGAAGAATTCTAAGGATCATTTTGACTGCCTCCAGAAGTTAGATCAGATGGCAAATTGGATTTGGTGCTAGGTCTTTCCCTTTAGGTTTTACCCCAACAATGTTTTCATTAGTTTCGCTCACTCTCGAAATCAAGCATTTTACAGCAGGTTGGAGCAGCCTGTATCTCAGCACAGGAATAAGGTAGGGAAGAATTCAAATACTCATTTTGACTGCCTCCAGAAGTTAGATCAGATGGCAAATTGGATTTGGTGCTAGGTCTTTCCCTTTAGGTTTTACCCCAACAATGTTTTCATTAGTTTCGCTCACTCTCGAAATCAAGCATTTTACAGCAGGTTGGAGCAGCCTGTATCTCAGCAGAGGAATAAGGTAGGGAAGAATTCTAAGGATCATTTTGACTGCCTCCAGAAGTTAGATCAGATGGCAAATTGGATTTGGTGCTAGGTCTTTCCCTTTAGGTTTTACCCCAACAATGTTTTCATTAGTTTCGCTCACTCTCGAAATCAAGCATTTTACAGCAGGTTGGAGCAGCCTGTATCTCAGCACAGGAATAAGGTAGGGAAGAATTCTAAGGATCATTTTGACTGCCTCCAGAAGTTAGATCAGATGGCAAATTGGATTTGGTGCTAGGTCTTTCCCTTTAGGTTTTACCCCAACAATGTTTTCATTAGTTTCGCTCACTCTCGAAATCAAGCATTTTACAGCAGGTTGGAGCAGCCTGTATCTCAGCACAGGAATAAGGTAGGGAAGAATTCTAAGGATCATTTTGACTGCCTCCAGAAGTTAGATCAGATGGCAAATTGGATTTGGTGCTAGGTCTTTCCCTTTAGGTTTTACCCCAACAATGTTTTCATTAGTTTCGCTCACTCTCGAAATCAAGCATTTTACAGCAGGTTGGAGCAGCCTGTATCTCAGCACAGGAATAAGGTAGGGAAGAATTCTAAGGATCATTTTGACTGCCTCCAGAAGTTAGATCAGATGTCAAATTGGATTTGGTGCTAGGTCTTTCCCTTTAGGTTTTACCCCAACAATGTTTTCATTAGTTTCGCTCACTCTCGAAATCAAGCATTTTACAGCAGGTTGGAGCAGCCTGTATCTCAGCACAGGAATAA